>NC_060155.1:17440638-17444854 GCF_021292245.1 Micropterus dolomieu | reverse complement strand
AGACTGAAGCACGTCCTAGTGACGGAGAGGACGATCACAGTGTAGGAGCTTCCACACAACAACCCTCCTATGGTGCACTGTGTCTCTGTAGAGTTACAGAGTAGAGGCTGGCCTATTCCTCTGGAGATGGTGGTGGTGTAGTTGTCTGAGGGAACTGAGATATTCCAGGTGACTGTCAGCTCACCAGTAGCGCAGGCCACACTGGCTCTCACATTCTCAGGACCACATAGCACTAAAACAAGAGGGGAGAAGACATCACAAGTCATTTGTAATGTTCATTCTTCTTCCAGACAGAAACTGTTCACCCCTCTGAATTTACTACCTGAGTCCATGCTGATAGGTGTTGAGTTGGATGTAAAGATTCCATTATCGTAGGTGACAGTGACGCTGTATCTCTTTCCACAGGGCAGAGATGTGATTGTGCAGTTGTTGACTGTGTTGCTGGTGCAGGTGAGCTGAACTCCGCTCTGATCCTCTATGATTGCTGTGTATAGGCCTGTGGGCTGATGGTTCTGCCAGACTATCAGAGCATGGTTGGTGTTGCAGTCTGTGAATGCCTTAATGTTGGTTGGAGAAAGAGAAGCTGACAGAGGGGCAGAGGATTTAGTCAGTTAGATATGAGGTGGATCTGGCTTTGGCAAATTTACATTGTTTGTTTGTAAGAACTAAAAGGAGATTAAAAGTCAGAGTTTACAGTTAGTCCAAATCATGTGTCGCATTGTCTTCTTCCTGATGACACAATCGTGAAACTAATGTTGTTTCTTCATTTTTGGTCAATGTATGTTCATGCACTGGTATCCTCCAAGTCTTTTACATATAATGACAAATACCTGCAGTGAGTGTGGCATTTTGACTGGCTTTGCTGGAACAGTTCTCGTGGCTGGCAGTCACAAATACTGTGTACTGCTGGTGAGGGTGGAGCTCTGATAGACTGCAGTTACTGTAGGTAGTGTTGCAAGTACGCAGATGTCCGTCTACACCGATAGCAACAACATGGTAAGTTTTAGCAACAGGAGAGGGGCTCCAGGACACCAGAGCACTGCTGTCCTCAGATGAGGCGTTAACCACCAGGTTACTGGGCGGACACGGTTCTGTGGAGAGAGCGAGACTGTAAAGGGATGTTTTCAAATCATCATTAGTTGACTTGGATATTTCATTCTACAGCTTGAGTAACCACAGTTTTATAATAGTTTATTATCTTTGAAATTATTCAAATGAAACACTTTCCCTTATTATTTGAACTGCTTACAACTCAAACATGCAACCTGTGACAATGTCACAGCTTCATTTCAAAGGCCCTGTAAACCTCTCAAACAGCCTCTTAACAAGAGCGATTTCTGTTTTTATTTCTGATTAGATATGTTGATTGGACTTTTGCATATTGACATTTTTAAAGGAGGTATATGTTTGCAAGAACTAGATGGAGATGAATAGTAAGAGTTTACAGTTAGTACAAATTTTGTGTTGCATTGTCTTCTTGCTGATGACACAATACCGAATCTATATTATAAATCCAATTTTAATACAGTACAGACCCCTGACATACCTGTCATAAAGGTGACCCCTTCACTGGCGGAGCTGTTGCACACTAGATTGGTGCCAATAACGTTGCCAGTGTAAATCTCTCCACATCTCAGGCCTTTAATGAGGCAGTTGGTGTCCAGTGAATTGCATACGTGTGAATTTCCATTTGCATCCTGAATAACGGCAATATAGAATATAGCACCACTGCTCATCATCCAGTTAACATTTGCAGAATCTTGGTTGCAGTTGACTGACGCTGAGACATTGGTGGGGGCACACGGGCCTGGAGAGAGGGGAAAAGTTTGTGTTTAATACTAATCTCTCATTAAACAAGTTAGAATAGCAGAGCATCAGTATATACTATATATATATATATATATATATATATATATAGGGTCACGGGTGATATAGAGCTCCTAGTAAGTACCACTCTGAGCAACATCTCCTAGCACCATGTCAGTGGTGCAGTTGTTGTTGGAGGCAACAATCCACACGCTGAGGTCTTCACCACATGGCACCCCGTTCACTGCACAGCTGTTGGAGGAAGAGGTGCAGCTATAGGTCTTTCCAGTGTTCCCATATGCCTTTACAGTATAGGAAATAGCTCCAGCAGCAAAGTCCCAAGTCGTGATCAGCCTCTCAGAGTAACATTCCGCTGCTGTCCTTACATTTGTTGGCAGACAAGGAGCTGGAGGAAATGAGAGAAGAAAATAAATGAAGACTTACTCTGTCTTCTTTTGTCTTGTCTGTAGATATTGGAAAGATGCCACATTAATTCAATGTACATATTAAAAACTAAAACAGATTTTCTTGAAATTCACATGCCAGTACAGTAGTAAGTCTAATTATTGGCCTCATTATCATCATTGGTTATATGTAATATATCACAGTAATAATTTAGATAATTTTATGACTGTAAATTCAAGTTAATTTTTCAATGATGTTCAACAGTCATATCTGTTCTGTGCTGAACAGTATTAAAATGTTGAAAGCAAGATAAGGCCAGAGTTGTTCTAAATTCTCTTATTGTCAACTGAAATGACCAAATCCAACAATGCTTTAATCGATCTCTTTACACTTTCTGATTCCCCCCAAAAGACAAAATAGAAGATAAACTGGTCAAATGGTTTCATTTTAAAGAAAGGCTTAATACTTTCCCAAAATACCTGGGCACTGTGTTTTCTTTACAGATGTTACACAAACAGGAGGAAAGAAAGTTTGTTGGGGACTATTTTCAGCAGCGGATTAATACACACTTGGTACTTTATTAAATTTAGCAGATAGGGGGTGTATGTGGGATTATCATGTATCAAGTTCATTGCAGCATCATTGTGCAGTTCATTGTACATGTCAATCACTGCAACAGTGTGGCTCATTAACGTGTTATTAATAGTTTTTGGATAAATGGAACTCTATGACAAGGGAATGAGCTATATCAGGCTTTGTTTACACTATTTTTAGTATTGGGAGGATGAATGCATTGTTGGTTTTGGTCTTTTGATGGGATTTGTTGGCAGTAAGAAAAATTTAAAACATCACCAAAATGATCTTGTTAAAATTTCAGAAAAAATACTTTTTTAGCACTGTTTAGCAAGTTCAAGTTCAAGTTTATTTATATTTAAATGACACCACGATGGTGGAATAAGCTACCACATGTCATCAGAGCAGGGGCATCCCTCTCTAACTTCAAGAAGCTCTTGAAAACTCATCTCTTCTGAGAACACTTTCACTTTCACCTCTTACCCCTAACCTCTAACATCCACTTCTTGTGCTCTTCTTCTTCTATTCCCTTACAATTCTCTTGTATTGATTGCACTTTTTTGTTAACTCTTACTTCTTTCCCTAGGTATTTACCCCATTGACGCCATTAACTCTTACTAGTATTTATTGTTGCCCATACTAGTATGTATTGTCAGTTGTAGATCTCGTGCTGTATTGATGCTTGGTTGATGCTTGCATGTTGTTACTCAAATGTAAGTCGCTTTGGATAAAAGCATCTGCTAAATGAGTAAATGTAAATGTATTTATATTATATATCACATTTAAAAACAGCAAGCCAAATCTTACTCACAAGTCTGGACAAACTTAGGTTGGCTGACTTCACTGTTACATTCAGAGCTGACGGCGTACACTGTGTACTTGTAGACCTGGCCACAGTCCGTATCAGTGAAGTAACATGAGTTGTCTATAGTCATGCACTCAGTCATTTTCCCAGTGTTGTCCACAGCCGTTGCCACGTAGTAGTAGGTGTTGTTGGTGGGCTGCCAGTTAAAGACGATTGCATTGCTGGCACAATCATGAATGGTGACAGGATTATCTGGACTACAGGGTACTGTGGGAATGAGACAGAGAATTAAAAAACGCAATTAATGGGGAGCAAATAAGAGCATGGGTGAAGAAGAACAGCTATACACAGAGAAAGGAGTGGAGTTTACAGGTGCTGGTCATATAATTAGAATATCATCAAAAAGTTGATTTGTTTCAGTAATTCCATTCAAAAAGTGAAACTTGGATATTATATTCATTCATTACACACAGACTGATATATTTCAAATGTTTATTTCATTTAATTGTGATGATTAAAACTGACAACTAATGAAATAAACATTTGAAATATATCAGTCTGTGTGTAATGAATGAATATAATATCCAAGTTTCACTTTTTGAATGGAATTACACACAGACTGATATA
>NC_060155.1:17410185-17440538 GCF_021292245.1 Micropterus dolomieu | reverse complement strand
ACTCCAGCTGCAGTCCACTCTTTGTGAATCTCCCCCACATATTTGAATGGGTTTTGTTTCACAATCCTCTCCAGGGTGCGGTTATCCCTATTGCTTGTACACTTTTTTCTACCACATCTTTTCCTTCCCTTCGTCCCTCTATTAATGTGCTTGGACACAGAGCTCTGTGAACAGCCAGCCCCTTTAGCAATGACCTTTTGTGTCTTGCCCTCCTTGTGCAAGGTGTCAATGGTCGTCTTTTGGACAGCTGTCAAGTCTTCCCCATGATTGTGTAGCCTACAGAACTAGACTGAGAGACCATTTAAAGGCCTTTGCAGGTATTTTGAGTTAATTAGCAGATTAGAGTGTGGCACCAGGTGTCTTCAATATTGAACCTTTTCACAATATTATAATTTTCTGAGATACTGATTTTGGGGTTTTCATTAGTTGTCAGTTATAATCATCAAAATTAAAAGGAATGAACACTTGAAATATATCAGTCTGTGTGGAATGAATGTATACATTATACAAGTTTCACTTTTTGAATTGAATTACTGAAATAAATCAACTTTTTGATGATATTCTATATGACCAGCACCTGTATACTCACCATATAGTATTTTGTGATCCACAGTATTGCTTTAAAAGTAGGTGTTTACAGCAGACCCATAGGCTAACAATTCACCTGAAAGATATCACAAATATCATCTAAGGAACCTGAGATTTGACACCTTTTGTAATTTACCTCTTGAGCATAGTACACCATGGGAAGTAGCTTAACAGCTTCCCGCAGGGCAGACTTACAGGGAAGGTTTGTGATAAAGAGCTTAAAGGTAAAGAGAGTATGTCCAGAAGTGTGAGTGTGTGTAACAGGGAGAGGTAAAATGAGACGGTTTGTGTACACATATAGGAATCATTTACAGACAGCTGATGAGGCACCGGGGGAAAGGTGGAGACAATGCAAGCATTTAAAAAAGGTAATGACAGACAAACACAAGCTGTGATTTTAGTCTTGAAGGAGACCTATTATACTGCTTTTCCAGTCCTATATTGTAGTTCTATGACTCCTGTATGGCAGCTTTACATGATTCAAAGCTGAAAAAATATATATATATTTTTCTTATACTGATTCTTCATGTATGCCTTCATTTCAGCCTCTCTCTGAACAAGCTGTAGATGCTCCTGTCTCTTCAAGGCCCCCCCTCTCAAAGGCCACTGTCTTCTGATTGGGCAAGACCTGAAGCATGTTACCAGGCTGTTGTTGTTGCTGAGTGGCACAGGCAGACTGAGCGTTGCCATGCCGTTAGTTTCGGAGCACATGACCATATATGGAACGCTGGCTCCGTCTGGCTCGGTAATACGTTGAACGGAGCCGTTGTTAGAAAAAGCAGTTCGAAACAGAGCGTTCAGAACAGGAGGAAACAGGAGGTTTTTGCTCACACTGATTTCTTATAACCTCATTTTTTTAAAAACTTTATCCATGTTTAACATGAACATCCAACATTATAACATTGTAGATAAGTCAGAAAATGTGGAAAAGCATAATAGGCCTCCTTTAACATGAGCAGGTGCTCTGCTTACCTGTCTTAAATGAGGTGGAGGTGTTGGATGTGCTCTCACAGATGCCAGAGATGGCTGTGACATAAACCTCGTACACCTCACCACATTTGAGCATGGCAATCTGGCAGCTGGTGGAGGCTGATGTACATTTAAGGGACGTGCCGGTGCCATCAACAACCCTGGCCCTGTACAAGTTTGCCACGAATACCAAACCCCAAGTCACTGTCACCGTACCGCTGGAGCAGCTGTATTCTGAAGTGATGGTCGTCACAGGGCTGATGGCTAAAGAAAATGTAAACAGATGGTTCAGACATAGAGATAGATACAGAGGTTCAGAATATTACTTCAGCTTAATGCTAATGTTTGGTTTGGTCCTGGAAGCCACAAGACCTCTAACAGGGACTCTCTCTGACTCTCCCCAAAACATAAATAACATCACTATGTAGAATATACATTGTACATTTCTTTGTCTGTGAATGACTTTTAGGAAAACAAAATTATCTAGATATGTTCATGAAAAGCCTATATAACACATTAAATATTAGCTTTTTTATGGTCATTTCCATATTTTGTCCCCTTCCTCAAATTTGCAAGTTTAGAATGTGGCAAAGGGAAGCATTACCACTTCAATAGATGACTACAGTTTGGTTAATATTCATGATTTGATGACTATTCTCACACATTGAGCTGTTGAGGAAGTAAGACCAATATCAACAAAACACAAGGGTTAAAGTGAGGTTTTTAATCTGATAAATACATTCTATTGCTAAAATACTCACTAGAGGTATTGTATGTAACATTCGAGGCCTCCCCAGGAACTAAGAAGGAATTGATCGATGATACTCCCACTGTGTATGTGGTGCAGGGCTCCAAATTACTGAGATCCATGTATGTGGCTGAAGTGTTTCTGATGATGGCGGCATGGCTGGAGTTGCTGTCACTCAGAGTCACTTGATAAAGCAGTATTTTACTTACAGAGTTCCACTTTACTTGGGCTGTGCTCCTTCCCGTTGATTCAAGAGTAATACCAGTTGGTGGCTTTGTTACTTCCAAAAGAAAATACAGTATATAATACAATCAAATGCATTTACAAATCACCTTTCATGTTTTTTTAAATATTAAGCTTCTAATTCTGAATTACATAAATGTTGACCTCTGTAAATATCAACAAAACCAGCATCTTATGTGTACTTACATGTCATGATTGTCTTTGTAATACTTTTGTCACCTCTTCCCGCACTGTTGGAGGAGTATACATAACAGTTGTAAAATGTAGAGGGAGTCAGACCATCCACTTGTCCACCCAGGGTTGTGAAGGTCTGGTTGTATATTTGGGGGGAAGAACTAGACACCTTCTCCACAAACAAGATGTAGCTGTCAGCCCCTGTCACGCTGGACCACTCAAACCTTATAGATGTACTCGAAATAGCTTTGGAAAAGGTGATCTGAGATGTGGTAGGCACTGTGAGAATGTAAGATGAAGAATCCAACATTATTCAACAAAGTGATTTTTGTAGTTTTATTTTACTGGTTACTTTTAAAAAAATGCATCTTTACCTGTCATGGCTATTTTGACTTCTGTGCATACAATAGTGTAAAACTGAAAGACCTTCAGTGTGACCTGATAGGTAAATCCGGGTCTTAACCCCTGAATTAACTTCTCTGTGCTGGGTGCTGACTGCATCACCATCACTGGGGCAAAATTGGTAGAGTTCACAACTCTCAAGTCCAGTAAGTAGACCGAAGCTCCATCGTAGCTGCTCCATACGACGTTCAGTGTTGACGCTGAAGGAGATGTCACTGACACAATATTACATCCTGAAAGAAAGATGCATTTGTTATATTTCTATACACTAAAGGGGCAGGGCTTTTTTAAAGTCTGAGACTGCGGGCCTTGTCTCAGACAAACCTTGGAAAAAGGTTACTTTATTTATTTTGCTTAGTTTTGCTAATACATATAGTCCAAGATTTATGTTTGACATAACACACAATGCATTTATTATTTTATGACTCTGTGAAATGGGGAAAACCAACTTTAACCAACTCACACATATTTAGGCTATTCTATGTGATCTCCTTTTGATAATGTAATATCTTTTACTACTGAAAATCCCTGCATTAACAACAAGCAATTCGCAACACAATGTGATGGTTACATGGAACACTAAACATACTTTTTAAAGAGCATGAAAATAATACCACAGAAGATCCAATACTTGCAGTAGCATGAGCCAAATAATAGTTCGAAATACACAGAGGGGAGGAGGGGTCTGATCGCCGTTATTAGGGCTTGGACCCCCCAAAAAGAGGAAAAAAACAACACGTTAGGGGCTCTTTTTTTACCTGCAATTATAAATATTACAATATATTTTGTTCATGTCTTACATTCAAGAATCTTGAAATAAGATTTCTGACAGCTCTAAAATGGACAAAACCATTTCCTAAGGTTGACGTTAGTTGAACGTCTTGACTGCCTGCATCACACGTGAATAGAGACACTAGGTTAATGTCAGTTGTTAGCTATCTAGCTTTTCAAATGAAACACAACTTTACTACCTTCAGAGATTCGTAATTACATTACATTACATTACATCACATTTAGTTGACGCTTTTTATCCAAAGCGACTTACAATTGCTATACATGTCAGAGGTTGCATGCCTCTGGAGCAACGAGGGGTTAAGTGTCTTGCTCAGGGACACAAAAGGCATGTGTCTAATACACTGCACCATCATCTCCCCCTAATTAGCCTTTCTTTAACTTAAAATGAGCCATCTGATGTTAGCTAGTTGATTTACCCTATCACCTCATTACCAATATAACTGTCATATTTAATCTAATTGTTTGCTAACACTGGTGTTTGGGCATGAGCAGTGAAACTGAGGATTGTAGAGATACATTCTGACATCAATATAGAGTTTAATATTTTCATTTCAGTCTTTTGTGAACCTTTTACAATAAGCATGGTATTTGTTTTCACTCTGGAATTTTGAGTTTTACATGGATTGATGTTAAAATCCAGGTTTGTTATTTCAAATGTATTCAGTTTTAGTGCCAATTCATAACAAAGTAATCTCATTGCACCTATTATGTAGAGCAGTTCTAGACTGTACTCTTCTAAATATTATTTACAGAGACACAACAATGATTACTGCTTTATTGAACCCGGATTACATTAATAGTCAACATGAGCAAAAGGAAAGGTAAAAAAAACAAAAAACAAAAGAAAAGTTGAAACTTTAAATGATAAGAATTAGGAATTAGAGATTATATTGCAGACTGTATTTTAATGTCTTTGGTTCTGGTTTAGCGTTGTGTGGGTCTGTGTTTGAGCATAAATGATAGTTTGCTGTTGTGTGTTGGGGGTCTGACTTGCTGGCAGTTTTGCTGTAGAATACTACTGACTGCAAAAGTTGTTTAACTGGTGTAGTAAGTGATTTATCATCATCTACAGACTGTAGATTAGTTTAACAAGCAAGGATATTGAAAGCTTTGTAAAATTTTAGTGCACCTGCGCTGTACTGGATTTCCTTTTTACCTGGAAAAAAAAATTTGACTTCCCTGATTGTCATTGTTTAATTCACACTCTGAGTTCAATGTAAACTTACTATTGAATGACAAGCAAGAACCGTATTATCTATTTAGGAATATTATTTTTGTACTTTTGAGATTTTGAGAAAGTTAAAATAAGGTTAATATTGAATATATATATATATACATATATAAAATGCCAAACTAAAATGCTATTATATTTGTGCCCCAATTCTGTTCTGAGCATACAATGGAACGTTATCAGTAAAATTATAATTACTTTATGAATTAAAAAAAAATATACAATAGATTTTTGTTGACTGAAATTAACATATTTTTCTTGTGTGATAGTAATTACTTTACAAAAGATCTATTGCAATGACATACATTTTACTTTGTAAAGTTAAATGTATGTGTGTAGATCCTTTTTCTGAGCTTAAAATGTCCCACCTCAAGACTCATTAGGAATTGTTTTTTGTTTTGTAGAACAGAGCAAATGAATGAAACAAAGTAAGATATATATTGACGATGTTTTAGCAGTTTTTGACATATTTAAGGGTTGCAGTGACTAGTAAATGGGACATGTTTTATTTGCGGGGTGGTGGCCCTCTGGTGGTCCTCCCTGGCATCTATTATCATTTTTAATCAAGATACAGGTCATCAGGAGGGATTCCTTAATTGGCATTCATAAAGAGTCTGAACAATTAACTCCTAAAGTCATATTTTCTTTCTTTTGAATTTTAGTGAATTAAAATTTTTGATAATTTCTAGGAAGGATTTGATCAAATCAGATCAAATTTTAAGCCCCCAGTTAAGATCAAAAGTTGTTATCCATTATCCAACATAGAAAAGTGAAGATGAACTACATAGATCAGGAAATTCACTGTGCTAATACTTGGATGAAATTCCTCTTAAATGCAAACATGCATATCAGTATCACTGTCCATTAGTTACATCAGTGATCCAATTTAAGCATCTAAAAATCACCTAAAGTGCATTCCCTTCAAATATCAGCAAGAACACAGAACACTCACCTGCAGCCAAAACATGTTGTATCTATAAAAGACATAATTAATTAAAATTAAAAATGTTACAAAAATCATTACATTATAAATTTCAAACAAACAAAAAAGAAACAGAATGAAAAAAGTGTAATTACCTGTATGACAGACAATAGGATGACTGATAAATAAAACATCCACATCTTATCCATTGTTATTGTCTGCACTCAGGAGCTCATCTCAGGACTTCACAGGCTGAGCACTGTAAATTAGCTTCATGGGAACCAACCAGGACATCTTAAATGAGGACAGTTAAATGCCTGTGGGCTCCCTGTTTTCATGAGAAGGAAGTATGTGGCTTCTTAGGTGAAGGTGGGGGCACTTTCAATCCCCCACCCCATTACACTCAAACTTCCTTCATGTTCCAAGAATATTTCATTGCTCATAATGCAATCTGCACTGGACCAAAGAAGCTTTGAAAGCAAAAGTTGTAACACTGATTTTTCTCCAACTATGTGTATTTTTTAATAATGTTGACTTCATTGTTTAGAAAAGGGATTTGCCTGCAGTGGTAATATGATCTCCTTTGTCTGACATACTGAGTGATTGAAAAGTGACTAAAGTCCCCCTCGCCATATAGTTATCATGCATTATTGTATACTGGCTGCACTTATAGGGCCTGACTTTTCCTGTTGCAGCACCATGAGACATTGAACTGAATTTGAATTGAATTGAATTTTTTTTTAAATTGAAATCTTTATTTTGAACATGCAAGAGAAAGTATATAAAAAATAAAATAAAACAATGTTTAAAAACATAGGAGAAAAAAAACAACAGATGAGCAGCAAACAAAGTACCCTTCTTTCTTGGGTTAACATACTTCTATCACATGTGCGAAAAGGAGTAGGAAGAAGTAAAACTTATGTACTCCTACCCCTTTAATTCTAACATTCCTTCAATTTACAATATTTATATTTATTATTATTATGTTGTTATATACATCCATATATATATATATATATATATATATATATATATATATATATATATATATATATATATATATATATATATATATATACATACATACATACATATGTATACACATACACATACATACATACATTAATACATATACACATATATATGTGTATGTGCATACACATGCATGTACATACACATATACATACATACATATATATACACATACACACACATATTTCTTTATATACACAATATTAAAGTGACCACTGACAAGAATTTATTTATCTAACCTCGATTATGTACTTATTCAAACAGCAAAAAATACAACAAAAAAAACAAAACACTTCTACTTTTACAGTGCTTCTCGATACCTCCTGAAAATAATTTGACATTTGTGGTATTGGATGAATTGCTATGAAATTTGTGTCTCAGGATGAATTGTAATAACTTTGGTTACCCCCTATCTTTGCATCTAGCGCCATCAACAAAATTTCAATTTGTGTTCAATACTTTGGTTTATGATCAAATTCCAAAACTTATGACATTCCCATCAACATCAGCTGTTCTGAAACTTAGCAAATGTTAGCTTGCTAACAAACTTAACTAAGATGATGAACATTTTCAACACAGCATGTTAACATTGTCTTTGTGAGCATGTTGCCACTCTGGCATTAGCATTTAGCTGAAAGCATCATTGTCCCCAAGGACAGCCCCACAGAGCTGCTACCATGGCTGTAGACTCATAGTCTTGTTATCTGGTATATAATCTACAAAACAGTTTGTGATTGAGTTTAAAGTATGAATTTAAACCAGTTTATCCTGAAAAAATATTTACAGATGGGAAGCTGGTGGGGGATCATATCCTTGCAGCACTACACACTATATATAATATATATATTACAATGTTTAGGATATACTATACTCTTAGGTTAATTTTCCTATAGAGAATATAGTCATATTAATAAGCCATTAGAATTAGAATTTGCTTGCCGCTACAGTCATTGAAGAATTCTGGTATGTGGTATTTTCTTTTTCTTTCTTTAATTTAATTTCGTAGCAATTTAATGATAAAATCACTCAACAATTCACATCTGGTCACAAGGGGAACATGGCATCTGAACTATGTACCTCAAATAAAAGCACATCTGTTAAAGAAGAAGAGTTGGAAATCTTCAGTTCCTCTCAATGTGTATGTATTTTAGTGTGCAACGTAGAGCCACAGAATTAAAATATATATATATAGGTCATGTATCCAACCCCCCTGCACTGGCGACCTGTCCAGGGTGTACCCCGCCTTTTGCCTGATGTAAGCTGGGATTGGCTCCAGCCCCCCGCGACCCTGTACACAGGATAAGAGGTTGATGATGGATGGAAGGATGGATGGATGGATGTATCCAACCCGACACACCTGAATGAAACATCTATATTTCGTAAAGAAAAACCCATACAAGATGACTGACGCCACACAGTGTTTCAATTCAAAAATGATGTGCTTTATTGTTGTTGTCTGTCAATGGAGAAAAAACAAATTCAATGAAAGCAGAGTTAACATTGAAATTATCTCCAGCAATCTGATCAGACGTATCATCCACAGGACATGCTGAGCATGACTCCAGGCTAACGAGATGGATACCTGCTGTCCTACTTTTAAGCAGCTTTACAACTCAGAGACATGTCATACGACTGCCCTATGGAGGTCTTTTACTTGGAGAAGTATTTTAAATGTATTTTGTCTTAAAATGGATATTGCCATGATACATATATGTGGGCTTTCACTGTAAAGTTTCTATTCCTGTTTCTTTTTAATTTTTACTAGATGTCATTACATGTTGAGGTTACATCAAGGCTCAACATGAAAGGGTAACTGAATTGATTAAACATGAGGAATTGCAAAGCAGAAATTAAAATAACATGCAGTCTGCTATGACAAGTTGCAATATGGAGAATATCATTCAAATACATTGGATAAATGTTAACAGTTAAACCCCCCTTTTATATATTTCATTGTTTTAATTTAGTGTAATTTAGCTTTTATTTATGCATTTTTTGTTCAGAGGAAACAGTTTGTCAGACTCTATACAGCTTACAGCAGAGATACCCTAGCCCTAAATAAGAGTGATATTTCATCTGGGTATATTGGATCTTTATGGTTGCCGTTGGTGTACACACATTCCTCTGTCCATTTTGGGTAGTTGATGGTGATGGCAGATGTTCACTGTAGGGCAAGAAAGATGAGAGAGAGAAATTAGTAGCCTGGACTTGGTCATTAACAATATCTCATCATAGCTTTAGTGCTAATTCATCATACTAGTAAGTGGTCGTTCTTTGTTAAACTTTAGCTTTGTCATACTGAGTCTGGGGCTATTAAATATCTATCACTTTGGAGCCACTCATCACAGGCAAAAAGATTTCCGTGTCACATTCCTCCAATTCTTCTTTCCATATTTATAGTCCCAGAGGTAAAAACAGATAGAGATCAGCCTCACCTGTGCTGGTCTATATGCTCTCTCTCTCTCTGCTTCTTTTATCTGTAGGAAGCATAACACAGTAATAACAATAATAACAATAAACTTACCACAATTAATCCACACTTCGTTTTCCACGAGAGATCACTAAAGAAGGACAGAGACATGAGATTCCGGTGCAGTAGCAGTTTAAAATTTCTCATAACGTAATTAGAGTTTAAAACAATAATTTAAATTTTTGGTGTATTTTTGGTGTAAATATTCTTATTGGCTTTCTTGCCAAGAGTTAGATGAGAAGATCGATACCATTCTCATGTTGGTACGGTAAATGTGAAGCTACAGCTGGTTAGCTTAGATTAGCTTAGCATAATGACTGGAAATTCAATTGGAGTAGAATCAATCTTCTTGTCTAACTCTTGTCAAGATACAAATAAGTTTATTTAACAAAAGGTCAAATTATTCCTTAAACTACTGCAAAACAAAATGTTTACAGTTTAGAGCAGTGGTTCTCAAACTTTTTCTTGTCAAGGACCTCTAAACTGACACAAATTGGATCACGGACCCCCATTTGATAAGATTTTGTCCCACGGTCTCCCATCTGAAAGGATTCTTTTCTTTGTATTTTTTTTTTCAGATAGTGTATACAAACCATGACCGAAATAGTCATACAGTTTTTTCATTGTGTTACTTATGGATGGAATGTTTAGTGAAAATAAATGATTCCTCTTTTTGCTGGGGACCCCCTGGAGGAAACTTACCCATGCCAATATTAATTCCTGGGCAGGGAACTGAGAATATGACAAAAATAAACACATTAATGCAGCTGTTAGCAAAAATCATACACATACTATAAGAACAAATTAAAATTTTTGCTTTTAATTATTTCAGAGTAAAGACATTCCATCTGCTCTATGACTCACCCGAGTATGTCCTGGGTTGACAAAAGCTGACTTTGATCCCATTTTGTCCAACTGGTGTGGCCACTACTGTGTAGACGTCCCCACATGTTTCCTCCTGGATATCACAGTACATGTTGCCGGGAGCTGCGATACAGGAGTAGTTGGCTCCTGTCCCATACAGCTCTACTGTGTGGTTCTGAATCTGAGGGCCCAAAGAGAGCCAGTACACCCTGAGGGACTGGTTGGCCCTGCGATAGAGCTTGACATTTGTTGGACAACAGGCACCTGCCATAATGAGAGGATACGTTTTTCTGGTGTCCATGTCAAGGACCATACTGGTGGTTGTGGATGTTTTAGACCATTAACTACAAACTACATCACTACTGACTGTTTCCAAAACTAGTTTTAGTCCTATGTATGTGTTGATTTCCCTAGATTTATGTAGTGCTGCAGCTAATGATTCTTTCCATTATTAAATAAACCAGATTAAACCAGATTAAATTATAATTAAGAAAGATTATTGAAATCTTTCATAAGCAAGCAGATCAATAATAAAAAGAGAACATAATATTAGTGAAAATACAATACAGGACATCATTATGCTAACTAGTCAGTTACTAAGTTACTAAAAACATACTACAGTGAATCATGCAATACACAACATTCAAAGCAATAAAACGAGAAATGTTAATGTTGATGTAAATATACACTAAACAATACAACACTGTGCAACATTATCACATTAACTGTTTTGTTTAGGAAACAGGGAAAAATAGGGAAAGTTCCCAGATAGATATTAAATTTAAAGCAGCCAATCTTCACATTTAAGAAGCTAGAACGAGGACTGTTTGGCATTTACGCTTCATACATGACTTTAACAATAAATTGATTATTAAAATGTTTGCAACTTGTTTTTCTTTCAGCCAACTAAGTTTAAATTTTCAGCTCTACGTTCTTTCGACAATATGTTTGCAGGTACGTGTGATTTTCTGCTCAATTATTCCAAACCACTGTTCTGATCCCTTAAAGTTACAGAAACATATCGTTTTACATCAATTGTCCCACCTTATCATTCACCCCTCACCTCACACTCTCAAATAGGCACCTGTATGTATATTTTTGTGTGTGTGTACATGTATGTATGTATCCTCACTTGATGAGAATCCACGATATCTGCACTCTGACTTGTATCCTGTGCTGCTGATGGCTTCCAGGATGACGCTGTAGGTGGTGCCACAGGTGATGCATCCCATCAGGCAGTGGGTGTCCAGGGTGTGACACTTGGCGTAGCCGCGTGAGGACATCAGGGTGGTGATGTAGGAGCGAGCTCCTCCACCAGGTGCCCAGGTCACGTTGGTCATAGCCTGGGTGACCTGGGTGACATTAATAGACACGGGGCAGCAAGGACCTGGGTGAGTAAAATGCAGAACAATAATCAATACTTGTGTGCATCCATGTATAATAAGAATATTTTTACTTGCCTTCATGATGCTTTCTCATCCAATCATTTGAGTGTTTAAAATAACTTACTTAAGCTCATATTCTTATTATGAGAACCATAGATTACTCTTATACTGAAATTATTGTTACATGAAAAGAGAAAAGTAGTAGAGCACTATAATGGCAAGTGGGGTCAGCATTTAAGTCCCCCGTTTTTTTAGCTGGCAGTTGCATGTTGTCATACTTTTTGTAGGTGAAGTATTTTATTTTATTTGTAGAATAACTAAAATGGACAGAAAATGTTTTATATGGTTGACAGCTGGGATGGTAAAAAAGGGATAAAAATTACAATTAAATACCTTACACGCGGTATGACTTGATCATACCTGTTTCCAAAGGTTTACTGTATCCAGGTAGACTTCTCCCCACAGATGTGGTGGCCACTGCCGTGACCTCATAGGTTGACCCACAGGGCAGCTGTGTGAGCTCACAGGAGTTATTTCTCGCGTTGCAAGTGTGTATGTCATAGCGTCCGATGGCAGTGATGGTATAATTTGTGTTGAGGGTGTTGGGGGTAGTGAAGAGGACACGGTATATGGAGCTGTTGGTTTGTGTCATACTCAGGATCTCCGGGGCACACGGAGCTGCAGCACAACAGACATGAAATTGAGTTTTCATACAATAAACACACACGTTCATGCCACAGAGTGAGAGTTTAATTTTAATTCGTTTAACATTTTGGGAAATATGATGATTCACCTTCTTGCGAAGAGATACATGAGAATATGGTCAGTGTCAGTTTGGTAAATATGAAGCTACCATCAGCAGCTTGTTAACTTACCTTAGCACAAAAAACTGGAAACAGCTAGTCTGTCTTTTTCTAAAGGTAACAAAATCCACCTACTAACACCTTTAAAGCTCAGTGATAAACACATCACATCTTAGTTGTTTAAGACATACAAAATAAAAATTAAAAAACGACACATTGGTATTAGATTTTGTTCCGTTTGGACACAGCCAGGCTAGCTCTTTGTACTATAAGCTAAGCTAACCAGCTGTTGGCTATAGTTTCATATTTATCGTACAGACACAAGAGTTTTTAGAAAGAAAGCAACAAGGCATGTTTCCCAAAACGTCACGTTTGATATTTAATCTCAAAGGATTCCCAGCCTTCACTCGCTTGTGTGTATGTGGATAAATGTGTATTTATGATGTGATATGTCATTCTTCATCAAACCTTGTGTATCAATACCTGTCTCACGTGTTTGTGGTGTGCAGGTAAGGTTGCATCCTCGTAAGTCGCTGCATGGTGTGACAGTCACAGAATAAGCTGTGTTGCACTTCAAATCAGACAGCGCACACACGGGTGCCGTGTCATTACAGTGGATGACATCATTAGTCTGTGCTGCTGTTGTCTCATATAACTCGGCCCCTTTGACTGGTGACCACATGATCTCCAGGGTCTCTGTAGAAACTAGGTTTATGGTAACATCCTGTGGGCAACAAGGAACTGGGGGAGTGGCGGGAAGAACAAATGCAAAAATATGTGAGAATCATAATCAACATTGTGCAAAGGACCATACTGATGGTTTTACATGTCAAAAGAACAAAATTATGTTCTACCTTTTTGGCAGTCATTGTTTTTACCATGTCAACTTGCGGGTACTTGATACTTAGGTGGTCCATCACTTTGCTTTTTTCCCCTCAAATATATGTTTGTATTGTGTGCAGTTGTGAGCAGTCGCTACTTTTTTATAGCAAATCACAAAAGGCACAGGTGTAACTAAGAATATGGGCTAAGTTTCATGTGTCCTGGAATGCCATGCCAGTGTGCTTAATACCATGGAAATGATATTATGAAAGAAGTAGCACACTTAAATGGAATACAGTAATTAAATGGTATTACTTACACCTGTGGTTTTCCCGTCATGGCATATCAAAATACTTTTGCATGCATAGTTTTACAACAATGACATTGTGGAGTAATCAGGAAAGCTGTCAGCCAGTTCCCAAAAATCCTTGTAGCCATGAGCAGTGATGTCAGGAAATCAAACCAAAAGAAGTAGGGTATGAAAAGGATAATGTTACAGAAGCCCCAAGTGGCCAAACATTCATACATTTTATTTACTTCATTTTCCCTTGACACAAAGTTAATTTAATTTGTTTTCTCAAGATCTTGCATCATTATCTCGAAATAACATATTGGGAAAATAACGTTTTCCCGATATAATGACATAATTAATTCAAGATATTGAGAAAACAAAACAATAGTGTAATACATGGGTCCACAAGTATGTTTGGCATCAGGCAAATTTTTTAAGGATAATTTGATTGTCAGTGTCACTGGTTAGTCAGTAGAGCATGGTATGCTCAATGTAAAAGCGAGTGGGGAACAAACACACAACCCTTATATTGAGAGTCCTGCGTTCTAAAATTGATGCCAAATTTACTTGCCAACACCTGTACTACACTATCGTTTTGTTTTCTTGAGATCTATAATTAATAATTATGATTAATTATGTCATAATCATGATTAATTATGTCATTATCTCGAGATCTCAAGAAAATGATCCCGTTATCACTGGTTAACAGAGTAAATAAAATGTATGAATGTATTGCTGCTCAAGGCTTCCGTATAATGTGGATTTGAGGTGTTTCTTAAAATGGTGGTGAAATTAAATGTAACAGGGAAGGTTAGTTTAACGGTCTTTCTGGATGAGTGGATTAGCACATGACAAAAGGATTTCTTTGTCAACTCAATATGTCAGACTTAATGTTTATTGGTCTGAAGCAAGCCCATATCTAAAGCAAGTTTCATGACCTGCAACTTAATTTTCATGTGGCAGTGCAACACAACTCACAGCGTGTGCTCTACTAATAAAAAAGACAATGACACTTAAATGTAGTGTTATGTTACTTTCGATAATTGTTGGTTGTAACGGAAAGTACACACAATGTGAAGTTATAAGGCTAAAACATACAAAACCACTAGTATGATCCTTTGATTTGATAACAAAAACATGTATTGGTGGTGTGTCTGGTCCTACTGGTGGTGTAATTGCGAACAGGAGCGACAGGGCTGGAGCCGGCCTGGTTGTAGGGGAAGACAGTGGTGAGGTAGGTGTAGCCACACATGCAGAAAAATGGGCAAGTGGTTCCAGTGGTGTTACATGACTTCTCTGTCCCGTCGTCCCTCTTTATGAAGGCCATGTAGAACTCCACCAGTGGCACCTTATCCCACACCACAGAGCAGTTGCCTGCTTTGGGTTCCTCCACCCAGATGTTCTCTGGGGGACAGGGATCTGTCACAGACAGAGGTTAAGAAAAAAATTAAAATGGACATCACTTTTTTAAGGAATGGTTTGACATTTTGTGAAATATCCTTTTTTGATTTCTTGCTGAGAGTTAGATGAGAAGATTGATACCACTCTCATTTCTGTATGGTAAATATGAAGTTACTGCTAGGAGATGGTTAGCTTAGCTTATCATAATGACTGGAAACTGGCTCTGGTCAAAAGTAACAAAATCTAACAGCACCTCTAAACCACACCAAATTACATGTTCTAGTTTGTTTAATCTGTACAAAAATCTAAATGTACAAATTACACATTGTAGTTTTATATTAAGTTATGGTGAGTATTTCTTAGCCAGGAGCGTTCACTTTTGTGATTAAACTAACAGGATATAATTTGTTGTGAGTTTTAGAGGTGCTGGTAAATTTAGTTGAATATGAACCAGGCTAGCTGTTTCCATCTGATTCCAGATTTTGTGCTAAGCTAAGCTAACCGGCTGCTGGCTATAGCTTCATATTGACTACATATTTTCGTAATTCCCACAATGTCAAACTGTTTTAACATGTAGGATTTTGTGTCTGATATGTGGCTGTAGTTGTGTGTGATATACCCACATGTAATGTAGTCTATTGGTTGCGAGGGTCTGCTGGGACCTGCTTGGTTAAAAGCTATGACAGAGACAGAGTGGTTCTGGCCACACTCCACAGGTGCAATAAAACAGTTACTATTAGCTGCTGAAGTACAGTTTTGGCCATTAGTGGTCCAAGCTATGTAGTTGTCAGCTCCTTGCGCTAACTCCCAGTACACAGCAACACCAAGAGATCGACCCTGAGTCACCTGGACGAGGGTCACATCTGGGCTGCCAGGACCTGGAAATGAAACCGGAAGTAAATTAGTAACAAGATCACCTACATTCATGTTACCGCCAACTTACCTATTGGGTTTGTGCATTATAAGTAAAAATTGGTCTACTGTAGGTTTTCTTTCACATTCTCATCAACCTAATTCTTATTATGCTTACGTGTGATCTGACTGACAGTGAGGTCGTCTCCAGCTCGACCATCAGAGTCCCAGGCTGTGCCCTTGATAAAGTAGTTAGTCCCTGCTTCAAGGTTATTAAAGGTCACTATGGTGTCAGTGGTGTTCAGTTTGAAGCGGGAGCTGGAGCCCTCTTGGATAAGGCAGAGCGTGTAGAGGACGGCGTGCTCAACCGGGGTCCAAGTCACAATGATGGTGCCATTGTTAGGGGAGGTGGTGTTCAATGTGGGTGCCTTTATCACTACAAGCAGGTGCAGGTAGAGAGTAATAATGAGATAATGGGATAATGAGAAAAGAATTAAAATGGACAAACACACAGATTAGTTAACTTGGTGTGAAATAGAAACAATTTTGCTTATGTGTCCCTTATGTGATTATGTTACAGTCACTTCTCCTGCAGGAATGGAGAGAACCTAGTTCTCATGGTTTTGCTTTTCATATTATGAGAACAGTACAGTGCAGAGGGGTGGATACAGTTTCCACCCTCCTGCGTTGGATGCAAAAGGTAGATACTCTGTGACAATGGATGGTGAAATGACCGCCGGCAGAGTGTGATAAAAAGCTATTGTCCAACAGGAACAACAGCCAGGTTGCATTTCACTCTTTATACACTGATTACCATCTTGAGAGTAAACTTTCTGTGATGTGTAGTGTTGTTACAGAATATTAGTAATAATACTCTAAGTCTTCATGGTAAAAATCCCAAATACGTGGTGTTAATGAGTGTTGTTACATGAGGATTTCAATCATCTATCACTCTCTGAAATTCTGCAGCCACAGTATAAAGTGTATTTAAGACTCTAGCATTACACTTTTTTTCCATACCTGTTCGAGCATTGACGGGGTATGAGGGCTGACTCCTCCCCCCAGAGTTGACAGACATGACACTCATGCTGTAGACTGTGTAGGGCTGGAGCTGCACCACAGTACCCGGGGAGCCGGTCACCACGGTCTCAGAGAAGAAATTACCAACCTCCGACTCTGCCCTCAGGATGTAGCTAGTTGCCCCTGAAACCTCTGTGAACTCCACAGTGATGCTGTCGCTGTGTTTGGAGTAGGCCTGTTTAATGCTGGGGACGTCAGGAGCTGGAGAATAAATGATGGAATCAAATTAGACAGAGGACTATTTCTCTGTTTTTTTATTATATAATAATAGTTTGTAAATGTATTGGTGGAATGTAACAAAGTACACCTACTCTACTACTTTGCTGAAATACTGTTTACTTTTTTGAGCAGTTTCTTCTTATGATGCTTCAAATCTACAACATTTAAGAAACCCCTAAGAGTCCCTTAAAAAAATTACACATTTGTTCCCAATGACAAAAAATGCTGTAAAAATATCATAAATTAATATTTTTTCCACTTTAAAAGAGTCAGTCTTAAGCTACTTAAGCCTGAAATATACATATCATACATTAATTATATTTTTGGGATTTTAACACTTTAAATGCCATATCTCCACTGTTTTTTTTTATTGAAAAAAAAAAATAATAATTTCCATAAAATACAATTCAAAGAGTATTTGCATTGTTATTTTCATTCAAGTTCATAATCTTAGCTTATAATGATATATAATCATTTACAGATCGTCCTGTGTGCTTTCTTGCATCTCCGAAATAACTACTCCCAAACTAAGTTACTGCTCATACTTACACTAATAGGTACACCTGTTCAATTGTTTATCAACACAAATAGTTGATCAGCCAATAACATGGCAGCAACTTAATGCATTTAGGCATGCAGACGTGGTCGAGACAACTTGTTGAAGTTCAAACCGAGCATCAGAATGGGGAAGAAAGGAGATTTAAGTGACTTAGAACGTGGCATGGTTGTTGGTGCCAGACGGGCACATTTTCGAGTGGCCTTTTATTGTGGCCAGCCTAAGGCACACCTGTGCAATACCCATGCTGTCTGATCAGCATCCTGATATGCCACACCTGTGAGGTGGATGGATTATCTCGGCAAATGAGAAGTGCTCACTAACACAGATTTTGACAGATTTCTTTTCAACAATATTTGAGAGAAATAGGCCTTTTGTGCATATAGAGAAAGTCTTAGATCTTGAGTTCAACTCATGATGAATGGGGGCAAAAATAAAAGTGTTGCGTTTATAATTTTGTTAAGTGTATATTCGACACAGCCAAAATGGTTTGAAAATAAAAAACTGAATGGCACAAAATGTACCCAGGAACTCTTAAGGGTTAAGAAACAAATGTTGTACTTTTTACTCCACTACATTTATGATATGTCAACAAGTCTCTTTACAGATTAAGATATGCAAAATATGAGAAAATCTTATAATTAGGGGTGCATCTAACTTGGTTTTCCATGTCGCTTAATTGTTTGGTCTGTTAAACTTTGAAATAAGTGAGAACAGTTTCCCAGTGCCCAAGTTGATAACCAACCATCCAAAACCCAAGGTTATTCAGTTCATACCACGGGGGCCAGTGGATGGTTGGCAATACATCATATTTTTTAGAGCTTAAACGATTATTGGTTGACAGATTAATTTTCATTCAATCAATAATAATTTAAGCTAAGAAAACATGACGTATTGCTTTACATTAACTACTTGATGTAAGTAGTTAAAATAAGTTCCACCTCAACCAGCTGAAAGATCAAAATGCTACTTCCAACACTGATAATTATCCATATACAAATCTAATAACATATTAAAAAATGACATTTATTGAGGCCTTTCTGCCTCCTTAACGAGTACTTTTACTTTTGATACTTTAAGTACATTAAGATTATAATACAGAGGTGTGTTTACTTAAGTAACACTTTGAATGCAAGATTTTCACTTGTAGTGGAGTATTTACACATAAATTGCTACTTCTATGTAAGTAAAGAATCTGAGGACTTCTACTACTGTAGAAACGTGAGATACATGAAGTGCTGTCAGGTGCAGCCAAATTTATGTCTTCATGGAGTCAGTTTCCTCCTTTACCTGTCCTTGCTGCTGTTACTGACCTGTTGTCTCCTCTGTCTCTGCGCTGCTGAGGACATTGAGTGCATTGTCCATAGCTTCTAGCTGCATGGTGTAAACTGTGTTTGGCGACAGGGAATTGACTGAGCCCATCACGGTGCTGCCACCGAACTGAGCAAAGACGGATTGTTTTGGAGAGTTCTTGGGTGTTGCTGTGATCTTGTAGGAGCTGGCACCAGTTTGGCCACTCCACTGCACCGTCATACTCTTAGATGTGACGGTAAATACTGACAAAGTGATGCCTGAAGTAGATAGAGAAGAAAAGAATGAGACATTCAAAAAATAAATTGCCTGATGCCATTAAAATATGATAAAAAATAGAATAATATTGGTGCCATAATCTGATTTTTTTTGGGGGGGGGGGGGGACTTTTCAAAGAGATTTCCATTTCAAATTATTTGCTTGGGAAGTGTCTAAATGTAAATGTAAAAGAAGATAATTTACCATTTTGAGCAGCACACATCTGAAAATGACAAAACATGGCACGTTAACAAGGAAATAACTTGATGATAAATTACAGTAAATACAGCGTTTTCATGACAAGGACATCATTCCAAGGGTAGCAAGCTATTGGTATTTCACATTATATCCTGAGACAAATTATGCCCTGTATCATATTCCTGGAGCATCAGAGGCAGCAGGCTGCACATTACCCTCACTCAACACAGATTTCAGGACTGGTCAGTGCAGGTATTTCTTTCAGGTCGGAATGAATTTGTCTATTGAGCTAAGGTTGGGCATGCCACACACACTTGTTGAAAGCAGTGACACTCAAAAGAGCCTGTGTGTTTCAAAAGTCCTCCCACTGTTATTTATCTGGATATATAAAATGTGCACTATATCAATGTCAGCTACTGAACACTGATGATATTAAAATAGTTATTTGAATAGAAAACCAGTGCACAGAGAGAAAATGATTATCTCTTACCTCTGTGAAGGTCAATAAAAGCAAAAGTTTAAGAATCTTTAACTGTGTTTTCCGCATGCCTGCAGCTTTTTCCTGCTGAGCCTGAAGGCAAGATGTATGAAGCTGTTTCTCAAAACAACTTCAGGGAAACTGCTCAGGATTAATTGTGACTTTTTTCTTTTTTTTCTGTGTCTCTCTCTCCCTCCCTCTCGCTCTGTTCTCAGATGAAGCGACAGGTCCCTTATTGTTTCAGCGAATACCTAAAGAGTCCAAATGCTGTATCTCCTCCCCTCAGGGGTGCTTGGGTGGCCTATCAGAGCGAGAGGAGGAAGCTCACCTTTGTTAGATGAGGATGTAGATTATTGCAATTATAAATGCAACCATGAGAAACCAAAGATACCACTCTGATATCCCTGTTGAGAAATATGCAACCCCACACCTAACACAAAAAGATTACTTGATACAAGTGATGATCTATTTCTGTTGTTTGGTGTGTCTGAAAGGAAGTTTTTTGGCCTGTTTAAGGTTTCCTAACAATTTGATTTCTCATGGTTTCCAAATCCATTGTATCGTGTGAAACCTCTTTTTGAAAGCAGTAAGTCATTTTGTCCTAAATTTTTCAATGCCTGAAGAAACACACATCTATCAACACAAGATTTAGTGTAGCATATACAGTAGATAGTATAGCATCTGCAATTGATAGTATTTTAACTAAGACAGTTGCTGAAGTGCCCTGGGATGTGGCCTATACAACATATGTGTTTGTTTTCTCTGATATAGATGCAGAGTCAATTGAGGTCAGTTTCACTACACCACAATGCTGACAAACAAATCAAACTAGCATAAACAAGCTGGTTTATGTAACCACATACAACATACATAGAATGAGTGTACTTGCAAATACTTACAGTTACAGTGACAAAGGCAAGGCAAGCTTACAACAATAACCATTCTTCCCCAGTGGCCGAGTATCTGCGTATTATGAAGTGGGTGGGGGCTGGGAGGATCCCTATAAGGACCAGCTGTGGACAAACTCTTTTGTGCATAAAGGTCAAAAGGAGGGAAGAGATCGAATCCAACTTGACACAGATGAGATAATCACCATTTTCCCAAAAGTTTAAAGAACAAAAAGTAACAGTGTCAGATTTTCTTCTCTTTCAGACACAACAAAAAAGAAGGATATTTACCGCCAAGTTAGGAGTCTCCCACATTTCTCCACACTCTTTATTGTATGTAGTGTGTCAAACGACACAATGTAATACTTACATTTATTTGATGATAAGTAATTTTAAATTTTATCAAAAAGATTGAATTATAATTATTAAATTAATTTGATAAAATTGTATATAAAATATATAAAATATAATTAGATAATTAATTAAATAACATCAACTCAATCGAAATAATTAAATATAATTACAAGAAATTAGTTACGTTTAATACAAAATTTAACAAATAAGTTACGTAGATTATCATAGGTTAAGATAAAATATGAAATAAGATTCATCACTGTGGAGTTCACAGAGGATACAGGTGTGAAATTCAATATTAATTATCACCAATAGTACTTCTTCCACCACTATTATGTATGTAGCCTATGTATGTATATTTATGTGTTATGTAATCATGTTTATTTTGAACAAACAAATGAAACTAGGTTTCAGCAATAATGATGATTTATTGCTTCAAACTGAACAAATTCAAAAGACACATTTTAAATACAGTATTGTATGGAAATTATTGAACACAAATTTGTGCTGTTATACACTCCACATGATGGACAGTCTTACTGTGTGTGTGCTGCAGATGTATTACTTGCACTTGCATGCATGTGTGCAGTGTCTTCCAGTCCTTTTTGGGTCAAAAGACATCACAGCACTTCTTTTTGATATTGGCTACAACCTAGAATGTATGAATATGTATGTATGATATGGAGTGGAGTCTTATACAGTATGTATGAATACATACTGTATAAGACTCCACCATCACAATATTAATATGGCTTTATAATATTTTTACTGTATAAAACTGTCAGCCATTTGTTCTTAATTCACTTAAACAAAAGTAAGTAATAGGTTAGTGATAATGAACACTCTCAGGTTGTACACATTACTTGTTTACATTACTTCATTTAGCTGAAGCTTTTATCCAAAGCGATTTACAATTGCTAAGTATATCAGAGGGATAAACTAGGGGGTTAAGTGTCTTGCACAGGGACACATTGGTGGATGTGTGGGGAATTGAACCCAGGTCTCTCACACTGAAGGCCTGTGTTTTAACCACTGCCCCATCACCACCCCAATGGCAATGGCTTGACCTAAGCCATGGGCTGACCATGATGAGCAGGATTTCCTTCTTTTTGAGGAAGAAGATCTAGCTTCTCCGCTTCGGGTGTAACGATGTGCCTGCTGGTCACTGTTATCCCCTCAATGATCTGCCCAGTTTTCCAAGTGTGTGGAAACTCAGCCACACAGGAAGAAGGCCTTGAGATTCCTGACCTACATCAACAATTGGGTGATTCTCACTGTGTCCAGGCAGGAGATGGAAGCCCATACCCTGCTGGATTATGCTGCCAGTTGGGCTTCACCACCAATCGCAGCAAGAGTGCCTTCCAACCAAGCCAGCTGATGCCAGACCTCGGGCTGCTCTTGGACTTCCACACCATAACTGCACACCTGTCAAAGCAACAACATCCCGGAAGCCCTCAACACGGGGTCAGAGAGGATGTCAAGAGGGGGTCCACTTGAGAAGGACTGGAGCCTCTCTCCAGACAAAGTCGCACAGCTCTGGCAATGGATCAGAGAATCGAATTGGACAACCGGTGGCTGATCGTTTTGCGAGCAGAAAGAACATTCAGTTTCCACTTTGGTTCTACCTGAGGCTAACTGATGCCCCGCCCTTAGGGGGTAGATGCGTTAGCTCACCCGGTCTGGCCTACTGGCCTGCTATATGTAAGCAGCATCTGTCATGATAATGGTGACACTGGAGAGCCTGGGTGTCCAGCATAGACAGTATATTACTGGACGAAGCCACCCCGCTGATTTGAATGGAGAGCAGTGAAGCCAGTTTTGGACCAATAAAATACAACTACAGGGCCACTTCCTGTTGGCACTAGCGTCTACTGTGCATGATCGCGCTGCATAACTGTGGTTTAATGACGTAGAACAACTGCAGAAACACCGTAATTCTGGTAGCTGTATAAATGCGCCAACAAAAAGTGTGTTTGTCTGACTTGGATTGTCACTGTTTAATCAGCCCACCTACAAGGTTCACCTGTCAAACACCAAAGCAGCGTCTCTGATTACTCTGATAGTTTTTTTTTTTGATTGCCGAGAGTTTCTAATCTAAGCAATATGGTTACATCTCTCATGTGCGACGGGGTGTCACAGGGTCATTTTTGGGCCTACATGGATCCCTCCATGCAGGCTTTGGTCGGCTTCACTGTCCGATCTCTGGCTTACCCCCTTGGTGGCCAGGTAGTTTCCAAGCTGTGGTGGGTCTGTAGCCTGTACGGTATCGTTCTACAGTTCTACATCAGGCAGAGGGCACTGTCTTCTCGCAGCTGATCCTCGGATGGCCCTAGGAGCCATAATTTTGTGAAGCATGTTCTATGGGGGTCCAAAGGTTGAGGCCCCCTACTTGTTGCCTGGTTTCTTAGTGGGACCTCCAAGCAGTGTTGGACAGCCTTGCGGGGCCACTCTTTAATCAGCTGGGTCAGGTGGACCTGGAGGGTTTGTCTCTTAATACGGTGCTCCTCTTAGCTTTGGTGTTGGCCAAGAAGGCAGGGGATCTCAGTGCCAGTGCATCCCTCCTGCATGTCTGTCAGTGATGACAGGGGATCAGTGGAGCTGCATTTCCAAAAGTTTGCCAAAAGTTATCACTTCATCCTTGAGATGACTCTTTTGAGTCATTCGCCTGAAGGCATTCTTCCCCCCTCCTCAGGCGAGTCGAGTCGAGTTGAATATAGATTATAGATAGAATATAGATTGCTAAGTGACCAAAAGGTTGGATCTTAGGTGACGGAGAGGACTCAGAGAGTTCAGGAGTGGGAAGAGAATGGGAAAGGTGTGCTTAAATACTGGAAATGGGATGTGTTTGATACGTGGTCCTTGTTCCTAGTTATAAAATTTCATTTAAAGAGAGGCAATGAATGACCACAATATCCGGTTGCAGGTCTATTAGCCCTTAGACCCTTCCTTCAAATAAAGACATGAATATCATAAGGATCTCTGATATTAGTCATCTGATCATCACAAAGAGGTAAAATAACAAGAGTTTTCCATGTGTATGTGATATTCCAATTACTCAATAATGAGCTCTCTAGCATTTCTTATTAGGGGTCCAAGCCCAAGTGGGCTGGGAACCTGCGAATGCAAGGCATCGCGGTTCCCAATACCAGCGGAGCTGGGAACCCTATTGTAATCGTTCTCAATGTTATTTATTTATTTATTTTTATTCTTCCGCCACTAATTCCACTACTGCAGCCTAGACTGTAACTGCTAGGGATGCAAAACTCATAGGGTAGGTACAAGCCCCTGCAAGTAACTCAGGCGCAAAAATCTGCAAACATCTACCTCTAGGGGGCGCTATAAGCAAGGTCAACGAGTTTGGCCTTGGAACTCCCGCCTATGAAAGGCGGATATCAAAAACCTTATATCCACGCGTTCGGGGGATCGAGCTGAATCTCCTGGTATAGGCCGCGCCCATTTCCGCCTAAACTTCTCATGTACAATTTATATAATAAAAGATCGATACTTGACGTTCGTGTTACGATACGATATTGCCTTGCAAAATATCGCGATACTATGCTATACCCACCCCTAGTGTACTGGGTAGCTAACAGTTAGGATGCAGGTAAAATAAAAAAGGTGACAAGTGTTAAGATAAAGTTTAAGGTTGTTGCTTCCCTACTAAGTGACATTGAATGGTTTGACTGATGACGCTCGATAACTAAAGGTCACAACTGGATCATTTTGTTCCTCTGTTTTAGTTTTCAGTAATGTATATTTTACTGATACTAAACAAGGGTCTGAGCAATATTTTGAGCTGTTTTGATGTAATATTTGCCTTATATTAAAATACTCATGTTAGAAAATAATTGTATCTACTACAGGGGATATAATTTCTTAAATTTCTTCAAAGAATAAAGGAGCCTTAAAGAAAAATCATAATGTAATGGCATTCAATATAAATAAAATGCTGCTAATCAACAAAAATATCAATTTGTTTTAAAAACAACCCTCAAAGATTAAACAAAACCGGTGAGATTATAAAATCCAAATTGTATTTTCACAGTGTGATTTCAGACTTTTATGCATATTAAAAATTTACAAGCATGTACAAAGGCAACAACTTAACACAAACAGGTCCTTAAATAACTCAAAATCCAACAAAGATATATTCTACATAGTCATCAGTATCAGGTATTATAAGGGCTAGCAGATTGATGATTACAGATCTGGACCCTGATTGTTATGCTTGGTATTTCCTGCCCCCTTGTGGCTGCATCTTGAGCACTTTCCTGTGGAGTTGAGCCTTGGCCAGGTCAGCTGACAGTCTCTTGGCCATTTGGTCAGTGGTCCTCTTAATACTGCGGGCCACCTCAATAGCCTGGTCTAGATTCCTGTTCATTTCTTCCTCCTAGAAAACAACAGGAAACTTTCCAGTGAGCTGACCATGAAGCAGATACACAGCAGATGTCCTTGTACACAGGGAGCAATATCAGTATAGTTGGCACACATGCATGTGGAAAGACATCTCACCTTGCTCCCCTTGCGTCTGCCTGTCCTGATGCCAGTCTTTGTGGGCACCGATACTGGAGACATTGTCCGCTGGAAGTACACATTACTGGGCAGGAGTGCCGTGTCTGACTGGGTAGAGTGCTTTCTTTGATGGCACGTGGACTGCAGTGGTCGCTCCCTGACTTTAAAGCTGGATTTGAGGATAGAGAGCGAGAAATCACGATTCCGCTTTAATAGAATTATATAACTCACTAACTTTTTTTTGGAAACTCAAACTGCTAATAATCAATCAATCAATCAATCAAACTTTATTTCTAAAGCACATTTAAAAAACAACCAGGTTGACCAAAGTGCTGTACATTGACATGAAACAATAAATAGACAAAAATACAACACCAGACAAATACAACATACAGTTCTCATGCCAGATTAAAAGCCAAGGAATAAAAATGTGTTTTAAGTCGTGATTTAAAAACCGGCAGGCTTGGGGCCAGTCTGACATGGAGAGGCAATACATTCCACACAGACTGTCTGTTTCAGTAAGGGATGTGTTTTGAGTTATCATAAGACGTGTTTACCTGGCAGGCAGGCTGCTGGAGGAGCCATAGCTGACCTGGAGAAGGGGCTTCTGAAGAGACGGAGAAGAGAAAAGAGACCACCTCTCCTTGCAGTACAAACTCTCCATGACAGCTGCTGACCATGAAAACACGACACAACAACTTGTACAAAGATAAAATACAATACTGCATATATTATAATTTTTGTTGTTACAATTTAGGCTTTCTATGATGATGGTAATGTACTGTCTGCCTGCTGTTTATGTCCAGGCTGTTACCCTTGTGGTTTTCAAGTAGATGCTCTGGAACTAATTTGTCTATTATGGAAAAAGTAAGTTGACATCTGCCATGTGTAAATTGACAACAAAATGTTGACCTTGTAAACATGGAATCACTCACTTTGTGGTCTCTGCTTGGTATGGCTGTCAGAAGCCTCCTCTTTCCCTCCTTTTAAAATGGATCTGGTCAGACCAGACGTTGTCACTGAGCCATGTCCCTCTGACCCTGACAGAGTATAACACACATGCTGTCCCATTTTGGATGCAATATCCCCATGTAAATGATAAACATAAAAAAAAATTCAGAAACAATTTGGGTGTGTACTTTACTGTAAAAAATAGCTATGGCTCTGACCTCTGCTGGACTGCAGTGCCCCCTGAAGTTTATATCGAAACTCAGGTGCCGAGCGTACACTGCTGCTGCTTCGCCTGTCCCATACAGGTGAATTGTGGAACTGCAACATGTTCTCAGAGCCAGCTGTGTCACCACTGTCTGTCCCTGAAGAGAAAATGATAAAAAAAAACATAGTAGACAATGAAGGAAATACACAGACATAGATGTAGAAACACACTTTGAAAATGTTTTGCTTCAATTTGCTTATTAGCATGTTTTGGTGGTGGTGGTGGTGGTACCTTTGCTCTTGTCGGGGTCCATGTCTGAAGAGATCCAGTTATCTATCCACACCTGACTGGAACTGAGATTGCTCACATTCTGTCTGCTACTCGATGGCTTCCACACACTAGATGTAAGAATAAAATATAAAAAGGGTCACAATAACAACTGTATCATGAGTGAAAAGAACATGACCGGACTTTGAATGCCTATCCTGGACTTTTAGATGAAAGCATCTGTATTTCTCATGCAAGCTTTTCACTAGAGCTGAAACAATTAGTCGATTAATCAATGGTTTATTGAAGGGAAAATAATTTTTTGATATTTTGATAATCAATTTATTGTTAAAGTCATTTATCAACCAAAAAAAGAAAAGAAAAATGCTACAATTTCCCAGCTTCTAAAATGGGAGGTTTTGGATGAAGGTTCTCAGTCATCCAGGTCATAGTGTATATCACTTTAAACGGAATATCTTTTGATTTTGGTAAAACGAAACAAAACCTTTGGTAAAAAAAAAAATAAACATTTGAAAACATCAACTTGGACTCTGGGCATTGGCATGTTTAAATATTTTTTCAATTAATAATCGTAAATAGCAACCAAATATCACAGTACACCCCAACAATGCCGGTTGTCCTTCAAGTCCTCCACTAATACCAGCAGGATCACTGCCCCACCTGTTGCAGGCTGGTCTGTGGTGGGTCCGGGATCTGGTTTTCGACCTGCGCTCTTGACGATCCTGTCTGTATTTGGAGGTGAGATAGTCCATCTTCTCTGTCAGGTGAGGCAGCTGGACCAAGCCCTCCTCAAGGTCCTTCTTCAGCCTGGATACCTCTGACTGCAAGGCCAGGATAGCCTCACTAAACACACACAAACACACACACACACACACACACACACACACACACACACACACACACACACACACAGATATTCACTGTGTAAATTAGTGAAAATTAGAATAAACTGTTTAAAGTTCTAGTTTTCAGCAGTGTGGCAGTCAACCACCAAAACTGGTTGCTCCTTAGCATATACTGGCCTATTACAAGAGCAGGAGTACAGCGGTCTGCCTCTCTCTTCCGTAGTCATGGTGATGCCGAGTACAGGTTCAGACATGTGGTGATGGAGCTGGGCAGGAAGGCTGCATTCAGATCCTGTTTGGTCAGTGGTGAATAAGTTGTCATCATTTCAGTATTGACCAGTTACGATGAAATAAAAAGAGAACTTCTTGATGATGAAGTAAGGATTTGCTCACCCTGCAGCCTGACTGAAGGCTCCTTAGTGGTGCTCTCTACCCACCGCTCCACTGCCGCTGCTGTAACACAGGACTGTGTTTGCACAGATGGGTGGGGACTAGCCCACTGTGGGCTGGTGAGGCTGACTGAATGGATGGCTGTCTGCAGGTTGGAGCAGGAGCCCTCACTGTCTGAGCTACTTAAACCATCATTCTGGGACTGCACACTGTAGATGGGAGTTTGAAACTCGAGTTATTGTTAAATTAGATCCGTGTTATATGCACATAGTAGCCGTCGTTCGGTAATCTACTGGAGCTCATTTTACAAACTACTTCAAAAAATATTTTATTGTTGCTGTCTACCTTTGTGTGAGCAGATTTTGTTGAAATGGTCCAGAAGCTGATTGATTCAAATAGGAACTCCCAAATCCACTGTCTGTCTCTGGGCTCACAATCCTCTGCACCCCAGAAAAAACAAAACAATCAGTTCAAATAAAGTAGCCTATGAATCCTACACACCACTGTAACTTAAACAGCATCCCTGAAAATCTGTTGTATATCAAACATTACATGATAAACTAAGATGGGGGGCTTGGAAGACTCCACAGTGGTATATGAGCAGAGACTAAACTCATCAAACAACTATTGTCTGTGACTGACCTGTGATACAGATGAGGTGTTGAGTGGAGACTCTGAGAGGCTGTGGGTGGCTGAGTCTCGGGGTGCATCAGGGGAAGAGGAGACCTCCACAGCCAGACTCACACATTCACCCAGATCACATTTACCCACTGGGCTCAGGAAACTATCTGGAGCACTATGGCTGCAGCAACAACAACAACAAGTGAGAAATTTAAATGTTTGTGTGGTGGAGATGAGGGGAGTTTAAGTAGTATTTTAAGAGCATGACCTGAAAAGCATTGCATGATAAAGTAACTCCTCTTGGTACAGCACATATGCTTTATATTTCTGGACTGACAGTACATACAGTATGTAAAAGTAGGTCTCTTACACTGTGATAGGATTTCTTGTATGAGCCATTAATTAATTAAGAGCAAACCAGTAAATAGAAGCAACAACAGAGAGTCAGTTGAGTCACAGTTAGCGCTTTTATATGGACTTTGATATCATACTGACCTGTCGGGTGTCCACTGCCTCTGTCTTGAGGATGAGCTGGTTCCACTTAAGTATGCTAAGATGTTACTGTGATCTATCAGCTCTGACAAAGCAGAGCTCCTTTCCTCTTCAGCCTCAGCTGTCTGGATTTCCAGACCCTCCAAAGACAACAATGAGCTCCTGAAACTGGACAGAGAAGAAAACCTGCACACAGCTGCTCAAACACTCAGTGGAACCTAACACCAACAGTGCACCTGAAATGCTATCAGCCTGTAGGAAGGCTGAGACTATACCTATTATTCGTGCACAAACACACATGCAAGCACCACAAACATTTCAAAAGCTATCCACAATGGTGACAATAAAACATACACAACAGTGGTGTATTATATTTATGTATCTAAGCCAGAACATCTACTTAAATTATAGAATCCACGACAGAATCCGAATCAGACCAAACATTGCGCTACATAACAAAAGAGAAATATTACTTGAGCTTTTAAAACATTTAAACAAGTACCTTGATTGGTGGCAGTCAGTTGTTATGCGTTCACCGCTTTGCTGTAATCCATCACCTCGATGGACCTCATTGGCTTGTTCCACTTCTTTTTCTTTACGTGTCTCCATCTTGTAACCCGCAATAGAAAAACCTGCCCTTAGTCCCTGAAACATGAGACCCAGTCAGATAATTTGCGGTTAGTGTAATCTTACACACACACATACCAACACACAC
>NC_060155.1:17366698-17410085 GCF_021292245.1 Micropterus dolomieu | reverse complement strand
CTCTAAAAACACACACACACACACACACACACACACACACACACACACACACACACACACACACACACACACAGATATTCACTGTGTAAATTAGTGAAAATTAGAATAAACTGTTTAAAGTTCTAGTTTTCAGCAGTGTGGCAGTCAACCACCAAAACTGGTTGCTCCTTAGCATATACTGGCCTATTACAAGAGCAGGAGTACAGCGGTCTGCCTCTCTCTTCCGTAGTCATGGTGATGCCGAGTACAGGTTCAGACATGTGGTGATGGAGCTGGGCAGGAAGGCTGCATTCAGATCCTGTTTGGTCAGTGGTGAATAAGTTGTCATCATTTCAGTATTGACCAGTTACGATGAAATAAAAAGAGAACTTCTTGATGATGAAGTAAGGATTTGCTCACCCTGCAGCCTGACTGAAGGCTCCTTAGTGGTGCTCTCTACCCACCGCTCCACTGCCGCTGCTGTAACACAGGACTGTGTTTGCACAGATGGGTGGGGACTAGCCCACTGTGGGCTGGTGAGGCTGACTGAATGGATGGCTGTCTGCAGGTTGGAGCAGGAGCCCTCACTGTCTGAGCTACTTAAACCATCATTCTGGGACTGCACACTGTAGATGGGAGTTTGAAACTCGAGTTATTGTTAAATTAGATCCGTGTTATATGCACATAGTAGCCGTCGTTCGGTAATCTACTGGAGCTCATTTTACAAACTACTTCAAAAAATATTTTATTGTTGCTGTCTACCTTTGTGTGAGCAGATTTTGTTGAAATGGTCCAGAAGCTGATTGATTCAAATAGGAACTCCCAAATCCACTGTCTGTCTCTGGGCTCACAATCCTCTGCACCCCAGAAAAAACAAAACAATCAGTTCAAATAAAGTAGCCTATGAATCCTACACACCACTGTAACTTAAACAGCATCCCTGAAAATCTGTTGTATATCAAACATTACATGATAAACTAAGATGGGGGGCTTGGAAGACTCCACAGTGGTATATGAGCAGAGACTAAACTCATCAAACAACTATTGTCTGTGACTGACCTGTGATACAGATGAGGTGTTGAGTGGAGACTCTGAGAGGCTGTGGGTGGCTGAGTCTCGGGGTGCATCAGGGGAAGAGGAGACCTCCACAGCCAGACTCACACATTCACCCAGATCACATTTACCCACTGGGCTCAGGAAACTATCTGGAGCACTATGGCTGCAGCAACAACAACAACAAGTGAGAAATTTAAATGTTTGTGTGGTGGAGATGAGGGGAGTTTAAGTAGTATTTTAAGAGCATGACCTGAAAAGCATTGCATGATAAAGTAACTCCTCTTGGTACAGCACATATGCTTTATATTTCTGGACTGACAGTACATACAGTATGTAAAAGTAGGTCTCTTACACTGTGATAGGATTTCTTGTATGAGCCATTAATTAATTAAGAGCAAACCAGTAAATAGAAGCAACAACAGAGAGTCAGTTGAGTCACAGTTAGCGCTTTTATATGGACTTTGATATCATACTGACCTGTCGGGTGTCCACTGCCTCTGTCTTGAGGATGAGCTGGTTCCACTTAAGTATGCTAAGATGTTACTGTGATCTATCAGCTCTGACAAAGCAGAGCTCCTTTCCTCTTCAGCCTCAGCTGTCTGGATTTCCAGACCCTCCAAAGACAACAATGAGCTCCTGAAACTGGACAGAGAAGAAAACCTGCACACAGCTGCTCAAACACTCAGTGGAACCTAACACCAACAGTGCACCTGAAATGCTATCAGCCTGTAGGAAGGCTGAGACTATACCTATTATTCGTGCACAAACACACATGCAAGCACCACAAACATTTCAAAAGCTATCCACAATGGTGACAATAAAACATACACAACAGTGGTGTATTATATTTATGTATCTAAGCCAGAACATCTACTTAAATTATAGAATCCACGACAGAATCCGAATCAGACCAAACATTGCGCTACATAACAAAAGAGAAATATTACTTGAGCTTTTAAAACATTTAAACAAGTACCTTGATTGGTGGCAGTCAGTTGTTATGCGTTCACCGCTTTGCTGTAATCCATCACCTCGATGGACCTCATTGGCTTGTTCCACTTCTTTTTCTTTACGTGTCTCCATCTTGTAACCCGCAATAGAAAAACCTGCCCTTAGTCCCTGAAACATGAGACCCAGTCAGATAATTTGCGGTTAGTGTAATCTTACACACACACATACCAACACACACTCATTTCCTCCAAGAGAGAATTGATCACAAATTATGAATGCAGGGCGTGGATGCTACAAATGAGCTTCTACCATTCCAGGCTGGAGTATCTCATATTAACATAAGAAATATTGGATTGAGACATTTTGACGGTATCAAAATGTCATGATTCATCTTTGGGGAGCACAAATATCTGTACCAAATTTCATGGTGATTCATCCAATAGTTGTCAAAGCATTTCACTCCGAAAATGTCAATCTTCTGGTGACGCTAAAAGAAAAGCCAGCGCATCATTAAAGTCCATGGGCTGGAAACCATGAATGTACAAGATCCATAATGTGGATGTGGAGATACAGTGTTTCACTGCATAACTTGCAGGAGATATTATATAAAAAGTCAGGGGATCATCAAAGTCATTATGATTCATCCTCTGGGAAATATAAATGTTGAAATATTTCAGTTTAAACTAACCTGTTAAAGTATAAACCAGGAAATAAGAAACAATGTTATTAAAGCAAAACTGAAATGAAATATACAGTGTAAAGTAGGTAATTTAAACACTATAAATAATCAGAACACACAACACTATATATCCAAAAAATTGATAGATATATCAATATGTCCTGCTGACAATTTCAACCAATGTATATTTGAAACCTGCATTTTCATAGTATGCAGGCATCAGTTCTACTGGTTGTGATAACTTTTTTATAAAAAGGCTTGGACAGACACAGAGGGGCAATGTCACAATAAAAGGGTATGTTTTAACATTTTAGCTAATAGTTAGGATGCAGGTAAAACCATTTTAACTGTAAAATAGCTCCATCACGCTGAGGAGTAGAGGGAAAATTTAGGCATAATGATGACATATTGTTTAATCACTGCACAGCAACGTTTATTAATGTCTTTTTATATTACTGAATCAATACAAAGCCACAATCCCAGAGTTCTTAATGATATCATTATAATGTGTAATGTTCTAGAATTCTACTGGAGTACATAAACTGTCTGTCAGCAGTTCGATATCAGCACTTCCACAAAGCAAACCTACAGGTCTTCATTACAGACACTTATTGTAAGACATAGCTCTCATTAAGTTATAGTACAGACAAGCATTTTCAGTGACCTAACTAAAAATATCAGAAAATGGAGGATTTGAGGAGCCACGAGCACATGGTGGACCTCTTCCAGATGTATGAGAATGAGTTCAGGGTCCTTTGCAGTGACCACAATGACCTCCAACTGGAAAACACAGAGATAAAACTGCACTACAAAAATAAGCTCACAGCAGAGAGGAAGAATAAAGTAGCCCTGCATCAAGAAATTGACAAACTGATGAAAAAGCTTCAGAGTTTACACCGCTGAGCGCTGACAAGGTGACCAGTGTGAAGGTGGTCTCCTTAGCCGTGGAGTCACCTGGTCAAAACCTGGAGGGCAAGCATTCGGATGAACACCTGACGCTTGCCACTGAGCTGGAAGTAGAGAAAAAGAGGCGGGAAGTTCTCTCTCAAAAAATTACAGAGCTCAACCACCAGCTCCAGATAGAGAGGGGCCTGCGGGCGAGGGCAGAGGCCAAAGCAAGTAAGGCTATTGACGTTGCAGATGAACTTATGCAGAAACTGGAGGAGACGCATAACATCTCAGATGAGCCCTCAGTTACAGACCAAATGCTCTATGCTGAACTTAAAACAAAGGTGAAAGACCACCACCTGGAAATTCTGAAGCTGAAACAGCTCCTTCAGATGGAAACAGAATTAAGGGTCCAGACAGAGGCAGACACATTTATGGCGGTCAAGGTGGCAGAGGCACTGTAAAGAAGTAGAGCATAAACAAAGGGTCCTCGAGGTCTCAAAGAGGTGCTCTGATAACAAGAAGAGCATCGAGGACATGGCCAACAGGTACATGGCAGAGAAGAAGGAAAAGGATGGTCTCCAACAGGAAATTGTGGAGCTGCTCAAGAAGCAAAACATCCTGACGCACCAGAACGAGACAGAGAGCCTGAAATACTTTGAGATCCTGGAAGCTCTTTGCCAAGAATTGGCAGCTGAAAAGAGTGCCAGAGCACCATTTAGCTATAAGGCAAAATACAATTGCCACCAGGCTGGAAATGGAAGAAAAGAAGGAGAAAGTTCTCTTCCTCGACATATTGTGGCTCATTCAAATGCTCAAGAAAGAGATGGAGTTGAGGGCCCGGGCAGAAACTAACCACTGAAGTTGGGGAGGCACTTTGTCAATTAACTGAAAATACAAAGTGTGCCCAAGGTCCCAGAAAGATAAAGCAAAGTCAGCTGCCACTAGAGTGACAAGACCTGTCAACTGAGCATTGACCCCCTTTATTGTTTATCGTTCGTCACTCTTTTGACTTGACTTTTCTTGAATAAACAAATGTGAAATCTTTGAAATGATAAAGTGGCTTTATAGTTTGATCTTTGTAGGAAAGTACAAAATAAATGGCACCACAGTGAACACTCAAGCAGCAGGGATAGCTGTTTGAGACAAAACAGCTGTGTTTGATCCACAGTTATTTTTATATTGCTGTATTTGCTGGTCCACAATCTAAAAATAAATAAATCACTATCATTTAGTAACACAAGTTATGCTATGGCAACTTAACAGTGAGTTTATTATATCATTCACTTTTTTGACCATTAAGATCATAAATGTCTGTACAAAACTTTAAAACAATCTGTCCAATGTTTGTTGAGATATCTCACTGTGGACAAAGTGATGGAACGCCCCGTCGCTAGAGTGGCGAAAAATTGTGAAGGTTAGTGAGTGTTGTGAGTGAGGCAATGGGTGTATTGTTGATTACCTCATGCAGCGATGGTGGAGGTGAGGGTGCGGGCATGCAGAGAGGACTGGACTGTACATGCAGCATGTCTTTCATGGGCGCGGGAGTGGAGGATGAGTGGGGTGGAGAAATCTGCTCACACACGTTTTTGTCTATCATGTCCTTTATGTCCTCAAGGTGCATCCCTATCCTGAATATGTCTCCCTCCACCAGCCTGCATGTTTTAACACACACACACACACACACATACATGAATGGACCAATTAACATGTTACATGTTCACATGGGTGCAGTAGTGAGGTCTCTTTAACCTGTTTGGGTCAAAGGTGCCAGTGTTCCTGGACAGGCCCATGTAGTTTTGCATCTCCAGAGCTCTGTGCTCTTCCTTCTTACTGATGTATTTTCTTTCCAGCTGGTCCTGAGCCTCCATAATGCTCCTCAACATCTAACAATACATACATTTTACATGAATGCACATGAAGACGAAAGAGGGTTAAGAAAAAAACTACTGCTCTCAGAAATTATAATGCATCTCAGACACATAAAATCAAGTTATTCTGAGTATTGAACTAGATATAGGAAGTAAACAATTCTTACCATTTGCTGTTCTGCTGTGCTCACTGACATGTTGCTTACACTCAATTTGAGTTCCTCTACCTGAATAGAAGGTTCATAAATGGTTTTAGATGTGCATTTAACGGTACCTAAATCCTGACACATATGTAAACTTACCTTCTCCATGAACTGGTTGATGATGTCTTTAAGCTCAGCAGTCATTATTTCCCCATCACTGGGACCCACTTCAGGCTGGCCGGAGGAAGCTGTGTTCGCCTCCTTAATGTTGCTATGGGTGGTTGTTTCTCCTTTTTCACCAAGGTTTTCTAAAAACAAAGCAAGACCTCAGTGATACAGCCTGAACATATTAGCAAAATTAATCTTGATATGGAGTGTCTGATATAAAATTCCATATCTACATTTATCAGATTGGTACGGAAAAGTGAAATCAAAAGATTAAGAAACTAAGCGTAACTAATTTTTTATATTTTCAGCGTAAACATGCAAAGAATTTGTTAATTTGTGTTTTGTGAACAATTAAAAATTGCACATGATGCATAAAGTTAAGAGAGTTCTATGATATAGAAATCAAAAAGTGATTTATTTTAGTTTGGTTAGGTTGTCCAGTTCACAGCTGTTGCTTTCTACCTAATAAAAGTGCTCCAAAAGCAAAGAAAAGATGTTTGTGCAACTAGAATAGTGTCATCTGACCCCATTAGTCTCCATGGAAACAGGTTGCACTTCACAGCGCAATTTGCAGGTAGTGAAGCATAGCGTCTACCTGTCATAATATCAGATGTCAGACACAGAGACGTATCTGATGGGGGAAGGTGAGGAGCCAAGGATCCAAGATGGCTTCCCTCAAATACAGGTTGAGGATTTCCCTTATGGTCATCATCACACTCTAAGTCAAGCATCAAATCTGAGGAGGGCTGAGTCTGTGAAACGAGAGACACATATTTGAAACTTGCATTGAAAATATGACATTATGAAATTATAACTGATTTCTCACACGCCTACTTACGTTGGTCCCTAGTCTCATTTGATCTATAAGGTTCTCTGCCTCAGCATATTTGGTTAGTAATTTATCATATTCAGCCTGAAGAAATATGGAACGAGACAAATGTTAGTCCTATGTCCTATACACAGCACTTATATTTATTACTATTTGAGGATATACAAGCAAAAGAAACCAAAAGGTGTAGGTAGAGGAGCACTGGGAAGAGTAAATTCAGAATGCTTTCTACCTGCAGGTGATGCACTAGTGCTGGAGGAGTCTCTTTGTCCTCGTCTTTGAAGACGTAGGGCTTCTCTGATGGCTGGACTGCATCCTCCAGGACTCTGCTGATCACCTCTAACATCACCGGAGAGGGCTGGGCTCTGTGCATGGTGGTGGGGCTCTGAGGGACAGGTCTGGCTGGACAACTTGGAGCTTTGGGGATTTTCACCCTGGGGGCAACCTTGGAGAAATCCGGGAGTTTGTAATGGACTTGGCCTTGGCCATACTTCATCTCGCTGAAGGACCTGGTGCGCACAAGTGGGGCTCTCTGAACCTGATCTTCCTCTTCTGCCCTTTCCTGCTTCACTACATCTACGGCACTTGTATCCTCACTGCAGTGTTTTGAGTTTATACTTGCAGAGCTGGATGTAATGCTGTCAGTAGCAGCAGAGATGACATTATCAATTTCCCTTTCTGCTTCTTCATCTTCTCTGGATACTGTATTACTCTTTTCATCAGTCCTGTCACAGCAGATAATCTGATTTTTCTCAGAATTACAAGCAGGGCTCTCTGAGCGGTTACTATTAAGTGTTGTGCTCTTTTGTGTTGGAGCCCAGCTATAAACTGTGTCATCCACGCTCTCTAGCAGGGATACCTCCGGCAGGGTCTCCGCCTCAATCAGCCTACCCGTCCACAGCAACTCCTCCTGAGAGAAGTGTCGCAGCAACAACTGGTTAATGTCTGCCGGGTAGGGGCATGACGGAGCAACTTCGCTTGGCTTGGAAGCATCAAACAAGTTGTCCTGTTTGGTGTTGGCATCCTCCTGTGACAAAGTTGCTGGTTTCTCAGCGGAAACCAAGTGTTCAATGGTATCATCTCTATCTCTTGTATGACATTCAAGCAAACCAGGAACATTTGGACTAGCATGGACAGTTTCTCTTCCATCAGAGCTCATACTGCTCTCAGAGTTAGCTGCCTGGTTGAAGTACAGGCTTCCAAGGTCACCATCGTAAGGTAGGTCATCCTGATCCTCATCACTTGTATTTTGCTCTGGGTCCTCATACCTCTGGTTTAAGGGGATCTCATCTTGCATGGTGTTTGGTCTTTGTGCAGACACATGCAATATGCTGCTGCTGCTGGTCTTGCTCCCTACCACCCTCTCACTCTGACTGCTGACAATACTAGACTCTGACGAGGTGACATCCAAGGGAGACAGCTCTGCGCTCCCTGCTAATTACAGATCACCAACAACATAAATACCTATTTAGAGGGTTGTATAGATTCTTTAAGCCTCAGTCTTTGCATTTATGTGTCAATGACAGCTTCAATTTACTTTGCGACTGTACCAACATTACATGTATAACTGTTTGCCTAACTATTCAGTCACATTACATGTCACCAGAAAAGAATGGAAGCGGCCAAAAAATATTATTATTAGATTTCCCTCATTACTGTTGTATCACATTAACAGTGCGCCACAAAGTCTTTTCCCTTGTTTTCAAATTGAAATGCATGTCCAAACCTACAATCACCACTAATGATGTGTTGTGAATCTGTGAGAAAAACTATTGCTTGAATGCAAACTTTGCTACACATGTGTTATAACACTATATCGAATTATTCAGACAGTGTGATGTATGGTTCAGAAAAAGCTCCTCGACTCCAGGACTTACCACTGAGATGGATGCTGGCCTCAGAAGCAGCAGACTCTGCCTGGGACAGATGTAAAGCTAAGGAGCTTTCCAAATCACTCAAGTGGAGACTTTCATCCTCACTTAGATCAACAAAGATACTCTGCTGAATGCACTTCTCCCAAAGCACAGTGGGTTTATCCTCTCTCTGAACCTCCTCATCGGATTCCTCTGGATCTCCCTCCATGGCCACTTTAGCAGAAAATGCTACAACCTCTCTTCACCTGTTAAGACAGGGGGCTAAGAAAAGAGGATGGCGCACCTGTTCATCACTTAGCAACGCAACTTGTGAGATAACAACATTGGATGAAAATGTGTAAAGCTGTAAATTATTAATGCATTGTGTGGGCAGAGGTTTGTGTGAGATACCTGTGTCAGGTGTTAGCGTGAGTGATGTTTATGGGTGAAAGAATCTGTGAGAAACAGAGGAACAAGTTTACATAAATAAAAGTAATTAAAAATATTCCATTACAAGTAAAAGTTCTGCATTTTAAATCTTAGTTAAGTGAAAGTGTGGCCCCTGTCAGTGTTATATTAGGCTATTATAAAAATTATATGATTGTAGTAGTATTATTATGCATTCATCAACACGTTAGTAGTACGTTAATGTCGATGGTTGAGGGAGTTAATATTATGTTGAGTAGTTTAATCTATAACATTGCATCGTATTTTATAAGCTTATATCTTTTGCATGTAAAGTATAGTAGCTACATCTGTCAAATAAATGCAATAAAGTAAAAGTACAATATTAACTATATATTATACTCAAGTGAAGTAGAAAAACCAACGAATCTTAAACTAACTTCACCTTGTTCGTACTTGCTTTCTTTCCACCGCTAGTAAGTTAAAGACGTGTGTGTATTGTGAAACATAGGCTACAATACTGTAGAGTCAGACTGTCAGAAAAGCTATTTCAAAATTCAGTTTGAGTAAGTTTATTCTGTGCTAAATGTTCAGTCTCATGTTGTGATGTTGTGGCGGTAACTTACTGGGGTTTTGAACTGGTCCTTCAGCAGTACGACGTTAGTTTCAAGTTGTTCCGATCCACGGCCACGTTAGCTACAGTGTTACGGTCTTTTTTTCTTTACATATGGCTTCCCGGACAGGTTTATTTTCTGTGGCATCATTAATAATGTAGCCAGTCTAACACGGCAGCGCTGAGCGTCTGGAGCCGGACTGGCAGCTGTACAGGCAGAGTCTGGGTGCTAGGTAACGGTGGACAATTGACCTCAGTAATTTACTTATTTTAAGTAAAGTACTTTACGTTTTACATCTTTAAAGAGGAGGAGGGGAATTTACGCCCTCACCTCCTTTAACGATATACATACTTTGTGCTTAATTTACAAAAGGTTTATAAAGGTGTGTGACATTTTCATAAATGATAGTCTTAAGCTACTACTGACAGATAAATAATGACAACACGTCATGTCTTTTCTATTCAAATCCATTGGTCCAATAACTGTAGTTGGGGGCGTGGTTATCTTTGAATGTCGCCCTCTGATTGGCTACTTGGCGAAAACACATACGCTAGTGCAGCCGTAAGGCTTTACTTTTTTCTCATAGAAGTTAAAATCCAAGTTTTATAAAAGTTAAAGGATAATGTAGTGTTAGGCTGGATATAATACAGTTTATAAATACACTACAGCCATCCGTTTTTTCAAACGGACCTAGGTTTTTATTCTTGTGAGAAAGTAAAGAAGAGGAGAAGTATCCGTTGTTCGAACTGGATCGCCTAACGTAAGTTTAGAAGCTAACATGCTAACTAGCTATTCTTTATCTGGATGTGATACTGTAACCGGAGAGAGATGAATTCACTGCCCGAGTTTGTGGCTTCGAGCTGGCGTTAAACTTCTGGTAGTAGTCCCCATCATGTAAGTGTGGTGTTTGTAGTCCTCTCTTTCAAGCATCCTCATGGAAGAGTAGCGCTAAAATCTGTCTGAATAGAGCTCACACTGACAGGAATGTGTCCATTGTCGAGTTAGCTAAATTAAGCAGCAGTTCAACTGTCAACGTTACTGATCAGTATCTCGGAATTCGGATAAGTGGTGTTGTAGTTTGTTTTTATTATTGGTATCATATGAAATATCTGTAAGAATTACAAACATATGTTAAATTTTACGTTATATGAAATCAGTTAGTATAACGTTACATAACGTTAATTAGAGTTATAACTGTATTTGTTTAATATGATTATGGCCACTTTAATATATTTCATATATTTGCAACAATATTTAATAAATATGTCAGTTTAGTCACAGTTATAGAGGCATACACACACATGCTCATTGACACAGACACAAACATCACACCCATTAAACTCAGTTGCCATTTTATTAGGTAGCTTACACTTAGCTAAAACTAAAATGTTTAGTTTTTGCTGAAACTGTTTTAGAAAGGTGTTTATTCATGTATTTTGGAGGCTATAGATGGAGGTTGCTGTTGATATGTATTATACAGGGGAACTGTATATGATATTTTGTCTTCCTTCATTTAGTGTTATTTATTAGGAATACCTGGTTTATTATGTAGGCCCTACTAGCAAAAGAAATGTATATATGTATGCAGTATGTGTACCCAATAAACTGGCGACTGAGCATGTCATCTAGTGTACTAAACCAACAAGTCAAGTTTATTGTTATATCAAGTCTGTATCATAGTGTTCATAATCATGAAAGGTAAAATACACAAATGTTCATACACAAACATAAATAACAATGTACTGAACCATTTCATTTAGATGTAAAGTTATTCATGATCACAACACTTTTCCTTGCAGGCTTTCCAGATATCCTGTTCCTGTGAGGAAGAATTACCGGTCAGTATCCCATTACTTAATGTAGTTTCTTCTTTTTGTTTTGGTGTAGGCTTCTGCTGACTCATGGTGTAATGCTGAGTGGTGTTTCCATATTTAGATTCTGCTGTCAGTGCCAGTAGTCATTTTACCACATCAATGGGCTGTAAGCACAAAGAAAATAGATGCAGTGTGTTTAAGATGAAATCATGTCCAAGAGTCAGTGATTACCTCCTGTGAAGCTGTCATTTAAAAACAACCTCTTGTTTCCTTTGATGTGCCTTAAGTCATCACTTCTTCCTCTTACACTGTTGTTCATGCTCACTGTAGCTTTGCGAGCAGAAAATGTCTCTCTTAAACACAGCCAGTTGGCATACAGTGGTGGAAAAGGCTGTACGAACACTGGCACACACTAATGGGTGATTATAATAATGAGCAGGAACACGAGTGCTGCACCGACTTCCAAAGCCCCGCGCTTTAGATTGTGTTATAACAGTTCACACAGCAGCAAGCAGAACAAGGTGGGCAAAGAGATGATTTTATTCTACTCTTTTTTTTTTTTTTTACCTTTTCAGACAGGTTGACATTACATAGGCATTCCATATACTGTATGGACCCATGCCTTTGGTGTGAGAGAGGTGTGCGACCTCTAACATGTATAGCAATTGTAAGTTGCTTTGGATAAAAGCGTCAGCTGAATGAATAAATGTAAGTTGTTGCAAAACAGTTGCGTCATTGCTGTTTTGGATGTCATCTGTTTGAAAGATTTGCAACTAACTATCTGACTATATCTGACAATATTTTGATATGATTATAATTATTAATATTATTAAACTTATACATTCTTCTACAGGTTACTTTTTTGGAGGGCGGGGCAACATAAGGAGGCAATTTAGCATACCACTTGCCTATATATATATATATATAAAGAACACAGAAGTGGTCACGTACAATGCCCAATTTACATTACATTACAGTCATTTAGCTGATTTTTTTATCCAAGCACGCATGCCTGTGGAGCAACTAGGGGTTAAGTGTCTCACTCAGGGACACATTGGTGGATGTGTCGCATCTATAAAATGAAATACAATTTATGCGGCAGTGCTATGTGTTTTATGGTTGTAACGAGCTCTGAAAGGTTTTTAAGTACGTGCGCTGCTTGGGGGACGCTGCTGAAGGGTTAAACTTTGGGGGGACAAATGGGTGTGGCTGCTATGACCTCATGGAGAAATGAGGTAATGGTTGGCTCTGGTCTTTACTTGGTGCTGTCTATCTTATCCATGTAGCTTGCTTATCACTGTCCTTTCCTTTGGTGGAAGGTGTCTACACACAGTAGATTAATTTTATTTATTTTTTCAGGGCTTCAGTTTTAATTTTGTGACCTTTTTTTCATGAAAAAAATCATGCAACAGGTAGCTGGTTGCTTTCTTTTCAGTGGCTACCTCTGATTTGCATTTACACACTTTGAAGATGGTATTTTTCCTGCCACCTCTGCTTGCAAATGTTGCCTTCTGTGGTGTTCATAGTTTGCTCACCTTCTAGCAACTTTAGAGAACACACACACACACACGTCCAAGCTTGGATGAATTGATTCGCTGTCTTAGATTGACAGCTTGCCTGTGATGACCCCCGTCCATTCATTCCCGCCCTTCTCTCTCACTTCCTGCCTGCCCCACTTGTGCACGCCGCTGTTTGGTTGGTGTTGCCATGGCACCGTGTGGCCAGAATGAGGCTTCACATACAGCATCTTGTGTTCTCTTCACAGAGGGCGGCCGAGGAGATTGAAGTGCAGTGACGCAAAAACACACAGTATATGAAAGCAGCCGTGTGGACTGACGCAGCAGCTCTGTCCAAACACTCATGGGGTTACCTTCCCCTATCAACATTCAGCAGAGAGACACTCGCAGACCTGACCACGTTGGGTGACTTTTTGTTTGGTTGACCTCCTCTTGTCCAACTCCTTTTAGCAAAAACATATTTTTTTCTTTCTGGTTGGCTCTTGTTTTTAAACGCAACCATTTTTTCGGGAACGAAACTGGGATTGTCCCTCATATTATGTACATCAATGGACACCAGTGGCTCAGTGGTTAGCACGGGACCTGAGGAGCAGTCCTTTCATGTTCGCTACAGGTAGGAATCTCTTCTCTCCCAACTAAGGTATGGTTGTAGAGTAGATTGCCTGGCTGTCTTTTCCTTTTGAACATTGTGGAGTTTTAGAAAGGACTTTAAATGAAGTTGTTGGTTATTAGAAGAAATACCTCTTTATATTTATTATATGTATAGTTATTTTAATGCTTGTTCTTAGGTAACAGATACGGTATTTAATTATTTGGTGTTACCTTGTTGAGGAAGTAGCAGTATTATGTGTAATATTGAACTGAAAATTGAGGCCTAAGGCAAATTATAGAGTGGGAGGCCCCTTTTCACTGTGCTCTCTATGAATTTGCTAATTAAAGGCTGGTGAGTTTCCCAAAAAAAGCATCAGCCAGCTGTCCCTATATATCCAGGCAAAGAGCTCTGGCAGCAGGTGTGACGTCCAGTTAGCTTCAATATTTAACAAGCCCTGAAAAATTCATCACTGCTTGCTTTGTTTTTCGCCACATGTGTGTCCAACTTGTTTGGATAGAGTAGGCGTCCATATAGCGGGAGAATGTCTGTTTTTCCCAGTGGATACTACCGCCAGAGTCTGCTTGTGTGACTGTTCTAGTAAAGCTACTTAGCACTCACCAGCACTGTAATCTGTCGGGTGCACACTCGACAGGTGCAATCTCAGGTGACCAGGTCAGAAGAGAGAGCTTGAAAGAAAGACAAGCAGATTAGCCGAGAAAATGCAGATTGAGCAGTTTACTTGCTGCCATTCCCTGGAAGTTAATTCTGTGCAACATCACACGCGTCTCCTTGAAAGTTTTCCAGCACGTGATGCTAAAATAACTCTGACGTCAGATGAGCAATGACAAAGAGGAGCTGCAGCCTGGAAGTTTTTCCAGTGGAAACCTCGGTAGATGCCTCTCAGATGTTCCATGTGCTGTTGTTGTTGTTGTAAGACACGAAAAGCCAGCAGGTAGGCTAGCATTTGCCACAGCTACAGTGTTGGAAAAGTATGTTGCTTAACCTGCTAGTAAACAAAAAGTGGGCTTTTCTAATTTGAGGCCTAAAACTGCTGAGATTTCTGGACTATTCAGAGAACCATGTTTGCTTTTGTTCACAAATTATAGCGTAGCCGACAAACTACTTTGATTGGTGTTTTTGTGTCATTTTAATAGCACACCATAGACTATGTTAGGGATTACTTCTTGTGGGGCATGTAGACAAGATTGTGTGTTTTAAATGAGTCTGGGTCAGTTTTTAAGAGTTTTCAGACAAAACCTTGGGTGGCTACAGGAGGAAAGCTTGAGATAAACAAACTGAAAAGACTTTGTGTGAAGCCGATCTCTTCCCCACAATACTGTTTCCTGAAAAACAAAAGTTGGCAGACTAACAATTTTTGCTTTGCACAAATATGCCACTTAATCTAAAGATAATCCATCTGCAGATAAGCCACCAGCCATTGTCTGACACTCCTTTCATCCGGCCTTGAAACGCCCGAGCCTAACCTCATATGTAACTCCACGTTATTTTGGGACATCTGTAAACACACTGACATAGTTAAGTGTTTTCAAAACAGTCCTTGCTGTAGGTGCATTACCACAATCTCATGAGAAATGTTACTAACTGAATAAAAGTTCTGGAAGTTCATTTTGATGCCATTTGGTAACAAAGTACTGAAACCAATGCCTGTATAATAGGAATGAATGCAAAAACCTATGGTAAGATGGAAAGTGATTGGAGTTGATATCATGTGAAGTAGATACAGCTTGCAGTTAATAGGCTAAAACATACAGAATCTTTTCTTTCTTTTCTGAACACAAAATGATGAACATTAGTATAGTTAAACATTTCTACCCAATCTTTGCTTTATTTTACTGTAAAGGGAACCCACTTTACTTTCTGAAGCATGTCAAAAGAATGTGAGCTCTACCATAGCAAACAAACCCCAGTTTGAGCCATTGTTCTCTGTAGGTGGAAGGAAGTAGCTAAACATTCCCTGTTGAAAGCCTTTGCTTAGAGAGAGGTTTTGTTCCCTGGTTGTGAGTAGAGTCCAGTCAGTTGGCTGTAGGTTTCAGCCAGAGAAGAGCTATTTCTCAACAACTTTCTTCAATACTGGTCCTAAATTATTGTCTGTAATACTTTAGTGCTGCTCAGTGGAAATTGTTTTTTTGAAGCTGAACCACTTCAAACAGCAAGCCAGATCCTTGTTGATCACCTGACAGACTAACTCCGCTTCTGTCTGCTGTAGGATGGAGGTGTCCTGCCTGGAGCTGGCGCTGGAGGGTGAGCGGCTCTGTAAGGCGGGCGACTACAGAGCAGGCGTCTCCTTCTTTGAAGCTGCCATGCAGGTGGGCACAGAGGACCTGCAGGTGCTCAGCGCCATCTATAGCCAGCTGGGCAATGCCTACTTCCATCTGCATGACTACGCTAAGGCCCTGGAGTTCCACCGGCATGACCTCACCTTGACCAGGTTGGACCTACAACAACAACCCCTCAACCATGCTGACAGATGATTACTATATTTACTAATACTAACATAATGTGTGTTGCGTAGGACAATTGGTGACCTGCTTGGAGAAGCCAAAGCCAGTGGAAACCTTGGCAACACATTAAAGGTGCTGGGGCGGTTTGACGAGGCTGTGGTTTGCTGTCAGAGGCACTTGGACATAGCGAGAGACATTAATGACAAGGTGTGGCAGCACAATATTCAAGCACTTTGGTGGTAATGTGTACTGTAGAATATTTTGTAGTGTATGAGGGCATTCAGAAGACATTAAATGTCAGCATTGACCTGTTTTTCCTGGATTTGTGTTAGGTGGGTCAGGCGCGAGCTCTGTATAACTTTGGGAATGTGTACCATGCCAAAGGCAAAAGTATCTGTTGGAGTGGAGCTGAGCCTGGAGATTTCCCAGAGGAGGTCATGATGGCACTGAGGAAGGCAGCTGAGTACTATGAGTAAGTGACTGTGCAGTGTGGTGCTTGTGAATATGTGTGGGCGACATTTTAATGATACAATTTAATTCTATTATCCAAATTATATTGCATTTGACTGGATGTGTATCTACAGGGCAAACTTGGCGATAGTGAAGGAGCTTGGGGATCGCGCCGCTCAGGGTCGAACCTACGGTAACCTCGGCAACACGCACTACTTGTTGGGAAACTTTCACAGAGCTGTAGCTTCTCACGAACAGGTGTGGTGTGACCCTAAAAAGCCTTTCATTCTGAAAGAATATTTGTAAAGTCTTCACGCTGCATAAACTAGCATTATAAATGCCACTCAGTTACTTCTGTAATTACAGTTATTCTGAAAGAAATGCTAAAATATGTTTCTATATCTCTTCCTCTGAACAGCGTTTGCTCATAGCTAAGGAGTTTGGAGACCGCTCGGCAGAGAGACGGGCGTACTGCAATCTGGGGAACGCCTATATCTTTTTGGGAGAATTTGAAGTAGCAGCAGAGCATTACAAGTAAGCCACAGCTCACATATGAATTTTTACATCAATCATTTTCTGTATATAAAAAGTTGGGGTGGGTGATATAATGGTATATACTGTGCAACCGCCAAAATGTGTCCACTGGTAGAGATTTGGCAATACTGTTTCCAGGAGCTATCCCATAGTGTTTCAAATATATATTCAGGGGAAGCTATGTAGCAAAAAAGGGTTGGATCCTCGCATGATCTTGCCAAATTCTGAATTCAGCTGCCTCGCAAGGTAATGTGATTTGGGCTAATTGACCAAACGCTCCCTTCACTCGTGTCTGACATTATATCTTGTGTTCCCAGGCTGTGCTGCTTCTGGGAAAGTAAGCCTGTGGCATGTTTGGAAGCCAGAGGCAAACATTGAGGCCTCTCTGCACTGTTTTGAACCAGCATGTCTGTGTTTGTCAGGAGGACACTGCAGCTGGCAAGGCAGTTGAAGGATCGAGCTGTGGAGGCCCAAGCCTGCTACAGTCTGGGAAACACCTACACACTTCTCCAGGATTATGAGAGAGCAATAGACTACCATCTCAAGCACCTCATCATAGCCCAGGACCTCAATGACAGGTACACACACACACACACACACACAAATTTGCTTTAGGAAGAAGAACATTCATGCTGATGTATTGAAATGTGTTTTTGACGCAGGATTGGGGAGGGCCGTGCATGCTGGAGTCTTGGAAATGCTCACACTGCACTGGGGAATCATGACCAAGCCATGCACTTTGCTGAGAAACACCTGGAGATCTGCAAAGAGGTACATAACATACATGAATAAATGAAAGCGGTTTGTTTCTTTGACACATTCTTCTGTCTGTGACTTCTCCTTTACAATAAAGCAGTGGAGAAAAAAAACTTTGAAAACTAATCTCCCTCTGTGTATGTGTGTTTTTTTTATTTTCTCAGACTGGAGACAGAAGCGGGGAGCTGACGGCTCGTATGAATGTTTCTGATCTCCAGATGGTTCTGGGTCTGAGTTATAGCACGAATAACTCCACTCTGTCAGAGAATAAGGATATAGACTACAACCTGCATGGTAAGTTAGTCAGTTATAAGTTGTATGTGTTGTTGTAACTGTGTAATTTGCACAGTATAACAGATGTTTATGTTGTTTGTGTTTCAGGAGCGAGGCCCAGAATGAGCCGAAGACACAGCATGGAGAACCTGGAGCTGATGAAACTCACCCCAGACAAAATGAATGTAATGAACATCTGTCCTGCCACATGAAGTGCACAATCCACAGATAATTGGAGGGTTTATCTTCTCCAGGCTTTGCGTTTCTTTTTAGCGTCTTTAAACTCTTTTCCTTCTGCATTGTGGTAACTAATCCATTCCTGTGTATTGAAGGGTCAAAAGTGGAACAGCGACATCCTGACCAAACAGTCCAAACCCTCGCTGGCTAAGACCTCCTCCAAGCTGTTCTTTGTCAGTCGCCTGCGTGGGAAGAAGTACAAGACCAGTGGCTCCAGTAAGGTCCTCCAGGACACCAGCAACATGCTGGACTCCAGTCAGGCAGCAGCACAGGGACCACAGAAGGTACATTCAACCGATAACCACACATATGCTGAGACCTCATTTAGTCTCCTACAGCTGTTGTCAAACAAGGCCTGTTCATGTTTGTGTTTTTGTACTTCTTTAGCGACTCAGTCCGGACATGCTCGGAGATGAGGGCTTCTTTGATCTGCTGAGCCGTTTCCAGAGCAACCGTATGGATGACCAACGCTGTTCAATACAGGATAAGGGCAGCAGGTTATCACTAAACAGTGGTCCGGAGTCGCCTCCCAGAGCCATCAGGAAATGTAAGTCCATACCTTCACACTCAAGATTCATGCAATTCCCACAGTGTATCTTCCTTTTCATACTGAAATAAAACTTTGCTGCTGTTAATCTCCTCTGGCAATTCTGTTCTCTTAAACTCTGTAGCTGTATCAGATTCTGCCAACGTCTCAGGCATCCCAGGCCGGCGGTTAGAGGAATCTTCAGCAGCAGGGGGAAGCCTGCCCGGCCTCAGGCTCAATCAAAACAGCAACCAGGCCGTTCTCAGCCACCTGATGGCCAATGCTGACAATGCCGAGCCTGACGACGACTTCTTCGATATGCTTGTCAAATGCCAGGTACTTGATATGACCAAATGTAGTGGCTGAAGAAAAAGTGCTGTTTCCCTCACAATGATAAGCATACAGTGCATTTAATACACAAGAAGATATAATGTGCCTTTCTAAACAAGAACATAAAAAAAACAAATCTCAAACTGATGATCTCTTCCTTCCTCTTAACTCTACCAGGGGTCCCGTTTGGATGACCAGCGCTGTGCCCCTCCCCCTCCTCCTGTCCGAGGGCCCACTGTACCAGATGAGGACTTCTTCAGCCTCATCATGCGTTCTCAGGCCAAACGAATGGACGAGCAACGTGTCACCCTGCCTTCTGCAGCAAACACTACTGCCAGGCCCAGCTCCAGCTCCAACTGAACAAAGCACTAAAGGGATAGGGTTTAGGTTTTTTATCTCATGAAGGTGTGGACAGCTGTGTGACTAAACAGTCGGTGGTCACTGGGAAGAAACCCGTGTCTCTTTTACATTTTTCCTTTTGGACAAAAAGCACTGTCAGTGATTGTATATAGTATACAGTATGGAAAAATCTCAATCTAACAAGAACTTGTTTCGCACAACTTGCACCAACAAAAACTCTTTAGTATCAGGGACAAAAGTGTATTTGTTTTTTTATCCTTGATTGTCATGATTCTGTCCTCGTAATTTCATTTCACCCTATGTGTATTTTTCAATACACAACTGCATTAATGTTTGTATTCATTGTACTGTTAATGATTGTTATGATTCTGTTAACTGCCGTCCCTACCACTACGAAGTAATGTGGTAATGCTCACAGTGGTGTCTTGAGTCAGTGTGGACACAGAGGTACAGCATTCTTTCCATGTATTTTGTTTGTATGTGAGGGCGGGTATTTGGTTTTTGGTTTAAGAGTTACCAGGGTCAAAGTTAATGGAATTTTTTAGCAAACTGGTAAAATAATGAATTTAACCGGTGTACAGTCCTTACTTATGCTCTTTTGTACTAACTGTTTCAACGAGGTCAGAGGAATAAATGTACAGTAGGCATCTTGTTTTGACTTTTCAAAATGTTGAATGTAAACTGTTTAACAAAAAGACAACGCTTGTGTAAAAGACACTTTATTGAACGTACCAGCAGTCAAAATGAGTTAGCTTGAATTAATTTAAGTCACTTTTAAAAACAAGAATTAGAAAGGCTTAATACAAGAGCCACTAGCATTTCAAAAACATACTAATACCTGTACATACATAAACACAACCGAAATAAATACATCTATGTACGTATTAGTTTGGCCTTATTTGTTAAAACAATATATACTATACATTAACATAAAAACTTAAATATGCATCTTTATAAGTAAATCAATATTAGAAGACAATGGTAAAGGACAAAGTGCGCATGTAAAATTAAAGAAAATAATACAATTCATATGCCCAAAATACTGGCTCTAAATAAAAACCCACTTAGATTTCTTTGTGCATATGGTTACACCCTTGTTATGGGAAAAGACTGCCACCTACTGTTGTTATATTATTACAGCAGTAGACAAACCAAAGCTTTTGAACACTGAAAAATCCTAAACAGAATGCTAGGGCACTCGACCACACACTTTACACTCTGTATTTCCCTTTGAGGCGGACATAATTAAAAATCTTCCATTGCAAGCAAGCCATTGCAAGACACTAACAGCTTCAGCGCAAAAACACTGATTTCAAATTTAAAACAAATACACAAGCTAAAGTTACACATTTTTGAGTTGAAGTAATGCAGTGGATACAGTTACATTACACATCAGCACATCCCACAGGGAAGCAACAGCTGACTGATGAACAGATCGTATCACTTCCACAGATTTAGCCTCCTGATGGAAAATGCTCACTACTGAGACATTTAAAATTTAAATTTCACACCATAAATTCAGCTCTGGTTTTGTCAAACAAAAAATAGCAGCATAACACCAGCTGTAAGAAAATGATATGCAAAAGGAATGTAGGACTTCTCAAAATGACTTAACAAAATTTGATCTTGAAAAATGACCCTTTTTTTTGTACATCTTAGTTATGGAAACTGAGAACTGAAGGAAGGCACCATCATGAACAAAGCACTCTGTCCTGTCAAACCTCAACAACTCCTCAGTGAAAGGGTCATGCAGCAACTGACGGGTGTGTGAGTGTATGGAGTGAAGATGTAGGATGACACCACATGAAGGGATGAAATGAGAAACTGCTGTTTTACCACTGAAGATGACAACAATCAGCTTGACAAATGCTATGTGACAGATGTAAAGATAAAAGGGGGACATGCAACGTGTGCTTTTGACGTGTCACAGGTTTGTATCCATTTGGTTTCTTACAGACAGGAGTGAAAGGCTCATTCACCTGTATGTGTGTGTGTTTGTTTCAGGGTGTTACAGTGTTGATGCACTCAGGAGCAGTGTTGTTTAAGAGGAATGTGTGTGTGTTTTAGATTATAGCGACTGGTTGTCTGTGCGTGCATGTGCTATGGGTTGTGTGTCCAGAGTGTGACAGTGCGGTCAGCAGAGGATGAGAGGAAGGACAGGTCTTGTGTGTGCCATCGACACTGAATCACCTTGTCGCCGTGCTCTCCCACCACGGTCTGAGGCAACTGCTTGGTCAGGTCCCCTGTAGACACACACACACACACACACACACAAGAAATGGAGTTCAGGCAGGCAGATATACAATCCTGACAAAACTATGTCTCGCATTTGATTAAAAACATTTTTTCCTGTTAATTTTGGCATCCAAGATCATTCCTGAACTTAAGTGAAGACCACTTACTATATATTCAGAAATATATAGTAAGTGGTATATATTTCCATCCCTTTCTTCTGTAAGTAGTCTCCCTTTCTTCATCAAAGGTACAGAATAATATGTACTTACAACAGGTATTTACATTCATGGCAACAATATACTTACAATACAGGTATTAAACATCAGAAGATGTGATGAAACATGGGGACCTCTATAGAATCTTTCAACACATCAATGTCTGTCCAGTAAATACACTCTGTAGCTACTGCCAGCAGCTTAGCTTAGCATACAGACTGGAAACAAGGGGAAACAGCTACCCTGGCTCTGTCCTCCAACCAGCACCTCTAAAGCTCATTAATTAACACATCATATCTTTTTTTGTTTATTCTGTACAAAAACAAATGTGTTAAAACGACACATTATGATTTTACAGGGGTTTATGTGCGTATTTCTTGCCTGGGAGCAGTGATGTCCTGTCATCTCCAGGAAGACACTCCTTGTGGCCAAGAAATAGTCTGGCACATAAAACCACCCTAAAACTGTAACATGTTGTTTTCTACTTACACTATAAAGACGCCAAATGCCTTGCCAATAGTCCCAATCCTAAAAATATTCAGTTTACAATTACATAAAACAGGGAAATTACCTAAATGACTCCTTTAATTTCACTACACAGCCAGAGAAATGCACCCTGCATTACATGGATCATCTGGATAACAACGAGATTCACCAGGTGCCTCAACAGTACGTGGCTGTAAACACAAATAATGGCACTTATGGCCCATTTAAACCATTTTGTATTTATAGTCAGTAAAACAGGATGGCCCACATGAAGAAGCTAAAGGTAGATAACAGCAGTCAACTATGTATATCCTCTAGTAAGAGATCTTCACTACTGCCAGCCTGAAGGTATGTCTGTATTATATATCAGCAGTGGCAGCAGGTTTGTTGAGTCATTAATAAGTCAGCAGATGGGACGTACCTTGGAGGTTGGTGACCATGACCTTTGTGTCGTAAGAGCCAGTGAGCAGGTAGTGTGCTCCAGGGGAGAACCTGACGGATCGCACATCACTGGTGTGCGGCCGGTACACCTGGACGATTCGCCCTCCTCTGATGTCGTACAGCATGCACGCACTGTCTTCCTGGCCTGTCGCTAACAGACGGCCACTAGGATCGACCGCTACCGAGGCAACAGGACTGCCTGTGGAGTGAAATAAGGGGGCGTAGCTGTAAAAACCAGTACACAATTACCAGTAAAATCACTATGTACTGATTGAGAGAATCATCAACACCCATTATGGAAGCACTTCTGGTGTCAAAACTTTCAAGGGATTGCTGAATTGCGTTATTTGATCCAAAAATGAAGGAGAAACTCATGACACACGGGTCATACCTGAGCCATGGAAAGCAGTTCCCACTACTCGGACACAGCTGGGCACCCTGAGGTCCCAGAAACGCACCGTCTTGTCTTGAGAACCAGAGGCGATCATCCAGCCTCCCCATGTATACAGTGACAGAATGTGACCTGAACAGCAACACAACACGTTATTTTACACGTCACACACTTTGTCAGTGGCACTCTTTCTCTCTTTGACTCTTCACTTGAGTTCAGAAGGACGCGTGGATGGATGAAATAGTCAGTGTACCTGTGTGTCCGCTGAGGGCGTGCAGACCCTGCCCTCTCTGACAGTCGGTGGTGTATATGTTACAGTCTCCAGCTCCGGCGCTGATCAAGATTGCTCCTCCACTTTCTGGACCCTCCATGAAGGCCAGGTCTCTGATGGTGCCATCATGCATGCTGAACTCAAGGTCTGGGCCTAAGGCACAGAAATGACAGTGCTCATGAGATGCCGATAATAACAGATCACTGTTATCTCACTGTCTACGCATATATGCGTTGACACCAACAAACAAGACTTTGATCATGCATTATTGCAGAGTATACTAACCTGTGGCATTGCATGTCTCTGCACTAAAAGGTAGGACTTTGACATATTTGTCATTGGAGCCTGTCGCCAGCAGCTGCCCACAGTGGCTCCAGGCCACACAGTATATGGACCCTTTGTGGTGTTTGTTCCTCTTGAAGCGAACGACCGGCTGCTTGATTGGACTTGAACCACTGCGGAGAAGAAGAGTGGGGAAGAGGAAAAAAAGGAGAAGAAAGAGGAGACAGATAGGAGAGAAGATGAGGAAATGGGTAGACATTCAAAGTAGGTAAAGGTAGCCATCTATAAACTGATGAAAAGAAGGATTATCATTTTCTGGAATTAGTACAGCTTTCTGGAAGTGGTCAATTTGATTTAAGTCCTACCCAGTTTATAGAATGAACTTCAAGTCTCAACTTTTATTCCTATAACTGAATAGAATCACTCAGTTGTTTTTAGCATTACGTAGGTTCTAATTGATTTAGTCATTAATTACTGATAGGTGCCCAAAAATATGGAAATTTGAACTCCTAAAAAAAACTTGGCAAATCCTTCTGCTGAAGAAAATAGTGTGATATGATCAAAAGCTCCAGAACAGTTACTAAGTGGACCTTGTGGTGAGATTGTTGTCAACTGATGCTTCCGAGGCCAAGAATAAACATTCAATCTTCAAGTTAGTGTTTTTTAACAGATGACCATTAAAAAGTTCTTCATTAAAAGTTTAGGGCACTAAAAGAAAACTCATCATTATCTATGTTCCACAATGCGAAATTAGGTCATGGCCAGTAACTGTGGTTGGCAGCGGACAGGAACAGGATGTATCACACTATCAAAAAACATTTTTGACATTAAGTTCTTGAGGTGAATGCGGACATTACCTTGGGTCTAATGTTTCAGGATAAGCACAGACACGTAGAGTTTTGGAGTTGGACCCCACAGCATAGAGCGCTCCAGACGGGTGAAAGGCAACAGCTCGAACGGCCTGAGTGTCCTCCAGAGTATGCACTGGCACAAACAGGTTTTTTGGCTTGTCACCCTGAAAATGCACCCACATATGAAAACACATGAACACACAGATTGCAGGAGTTATCTGTGCAGCATAATCTCCTTTGACTCTACCGTGTGACATCCATAGTGTCATGATGCTAGCTTGACATCACTGCCACTCAAATGAAACTGTTATAATCTGCTTAGTTAAATGCCAATTTAGCGCTAGGCTGCATCGTCTTATATGATGACGACAGCAAGAGGGAACGCATTTAAAATCAGTGCAAGTTCAGAGTGCAAGATAACAAATGTTCCTGCAGAATACCAGAACTTAAGTGTGACGGTCAGTAATAAACAGCTAATGTCAGAGACAATGAGTTACAAACTGAGTGTGAATAATAAAGACAAGTGTGCATGAACAAAAGTCATTCCAGGTCCATTATTCAGCACAGCGAGACATTTCCATGCTTGTTGAGGTATACGTTATTATAGATTATTTACAGCAGGTCTGACAGAAATGTGTTAACATGTTTGTGTACATACATACCTCTTTACTTCGGGATAAGGAACCTGGTGAGTCATCTTGTTGACCTCCTTTATGTTTCTGCTCACTGTGACAAAAACAAAACACAAAAGTGTAATCATCAATACCCTCCAATGAGCTCCAGCATAAAAACAGAAGAAATCACACCTACAATACCTCTGGGATTTGACCGGGGACTCATCTGGAGGTAGGACTGTGTGGCCCCCTGTGGTGTGTTGTGGGGTGCTGCTGAGCACCCCTCCCCCTCGGGTCCGGGTCTGGTCTGGGGTCACAGATGGAGGATTGTTATTGTCCTCAGCGGAGGGCGTATTCCCGTTGCCATTACATTGCTGGGCCAGAGACTTCACCTCCTCCCCTAAATCCTCCATCCCCACATTGAGCTCCTCCAGCTTCTGGATGGACCTGAGGAGTGCGTGTGTGGGTACACACACACACACACACACACACACACACACACACACACAGTCACTATCTTTGTGGGGACCAGTCATTTGCATTTCACATTTTCCTGTTGCAGGCTTTTTTCCCAACGACAGGCCGTCAGTACACTGACTGAGTTGGTAGGCTAGTTAAATCTAGTTAAAACTACCAAGGGCAGGGGACAAAAGAAAACTGAAGTACTGACGTCATTATGCACAGCTACACCTTGTGAATAATGCAGAGGATACAGAGACAGGGAGAGGTAGGGGAGGACTGGAGGAACTCTCGAGGGACAAATCAAAGGGTCCTTTGTCCTGCTGACAGAGCAAAAATGAACACATTTCCCATGCCATGTTTGTCAGACTGAACACTAAATATACTGCTGTGGTGGTTTGGGAGCATGCTAAAGTTGCCACAGTACAAGTTTAAGATGGCTGCAATTTATTTGTGAATTTTTGGTCTAATATTGTGCATTACCAACACACATGAAGTGATGGTCCCATGTGATGTGATGTAGCCACAGATGGTGCAGTTTGGCAGGAGGCGGGTTTTAGGGGAGGTGTGTGCCATGCCAGGAAAAGCCACATGGGACTCATCATTATCAGGGCCTGAACATGTCCACTTCTCTTTCTCTGACAGCTGCTCCTCTATTGTATGAAGATATTAATCAGGCAAGCTGTACCAGAACTACCCCGACTGCTTTTATAAAGTTTGCCATATGACTTGACAGGTGTCTATATGTTATGGATGGATGGATACCCTGGACATTTTCAGCATCTCTTGCTGTGCCTGTACCTGTTGAGGAACTTCTCTGTGAGGCTATGCTGCATTTCGCTGGGCGGGGGCTCCTGCTGGACCCCTCCCTCCAGTAGCATCTGCTGGTACATTTGCCTCTGCTGCTGCTTCTGCTCCAGGTGCTGCTGCACACGGAGACGCTGCCGATAGAACTCCTCATACTTCTCTGTTGAGTCGCGAAGCTGAGGATTGAACGTGATGCCATAAATATATGTGGCACATGTACACTTCCCTATTCTTCCTATTTCTCCTTATGTTGTTCAGTAAGTCCTATTGGTTGTTTATGTATTTAATGTATAATGGTGATTCATCCTAGAAAGCAGAATAAGTCACTCTAGATAAATTAAAACAGCTAAAGGGCTTGAAAGAAAATAAGAACTGAGGTAAGTACAAATAAACAAGGACACATGGAAACAATTAAGTAATTAATTAAAACTCAAATTCATAGCACACAGTGAAACATGTTAACATCTGAAGTAAGCCACTTCCAGCTCTTATTAACACTATTCAAAGGCAGCATTGTGATCAGATGAACCCTGCTCCACCCCGTTCTTCTGTCAGCTCAGGTATTAGAGGAGGAGTGAGGCTGAGAGCCGAGGACAGGTCACTTTCCCTCTCTGTCCTCTGCTTCCTGTCCTGACAATCTGGTGGGAAAGAATCTACTGTATGTTTGGAGGAGGAGGAGAGAGAACCCCGGCACTGTGCCAGCTCTGGAAAAAGGGATGGAGGGCAGAGAGGACAAGAAAAAAAGAGAGGGCAGGAGTGTGACAGTGAGATCACAGAGGGCCCAAAGTCTGCTTCTGTTTCTGGCCTCTTTATGTGTCTCCAGGGCGACGGGGATGGCAGAGCAAAGCACTAACCTCACACCGCGATGCACACGGGGCCCAGAATAGAAAGCACGAGACAGACAGAAACAGACACTGTGTTAAAACTGTGTTTACAGGCAACATGAGGGCAGTAATGATTAGTTTTTGTGGTTAAGCTCCTGGGTCGCTGAGCCACATGTCCCTACTGACTAAGGCCAAATCCACCTGGGCTTCTTTTCCCCTTTCTGCTCTGCCCAGCCCCCTTTGTTACTGGCTGGATATTAAAAACAACTAGAGCTGCCTTATGTCTCATAATAATCACAACGTAATGTAAAAACAAAATTGCCTTAAATCATTAATGGACCATAAGAAACACATTTTCATTATTTATATATAAATTTATGCAGCAAGCTTCTCTAATGTTTTCAAAGTCTGACAGTGAGACCCCCGCCCCCCCAGACAAAATCGAGACAACTGCCCCCCCACCTTTTTGCATATATATCTTAACATTTTGGTAAATTAGCACCATTAAAAGTATGCCGAATTAGCAGTTCCTGCTTGCACTGTATTCATGGATGTACAGACAGCTAGTACTGAAATACTTTTATACTAAAGAAACCTTGTGATGATTCTAAAGCAAGTTCTAGAGTCATGATTTCTAAGCAGATGTATGGACCATTATTTAATATCTATATCAGAGATAATGATGTCCTTGGAAAGTGTAAGTCACACTGAATCTTAAAATATGTGTATCATGTCAGTCTGTTCAGATTTGACTTTGATATCCGAGAAGAAGTACAAATCCTGAAGAATCACTGATCCAAGCTTCAATAAGCGACACTTCTTTTTAGAACACCAGCATGCACCTTTCCCTTTCGCCTAAAGCGGTATTTTTGCTTCACATCTCTCCCTCTGCCTTCCCCCATCAACTCTCTGGCGTACCACTGGGAAGGCGCGCCTCACAGGACAAACTATAGGAGAAACTAGTGTGCATGAGTTTGAGTACGAGGTTTAATGTGTTAACAACGTGTCTGTACACAGACATACAAAAGCCCCTTTCCTACTTGCATAAAGGTTTGAGGTGCACGTGACATGGTGAAAGCATACTAACATTACACACAAACAAATCAAAACAAGGGCAACTTCCTTTGAAATAAAGTCTTTCATCAGGCAGAGGACAACAGATTTAAAATGGACTGAACCAGCCAACATGTCACTCTAAACAATCATTGTCAGCCTTGACATTGGTTAGGCTATACTTCACACTTGCAGGAGGACGCATACTGAAAAACATTAATTAGAAGTGGCCTATATATAGAACTTCACTGTAGGCAACACCCATCAACATACAACAGGTCTAACGAATGAAAAAGCAAAAAGTCAATGATGTTTACCTCATTCTTGTCAGCAGGGCCAGCTGATGGTGCATCCTCACCTGGAGCTGAGGCAGGACGCAGGTTCTGAGCTCCACCTGAACTCATCATCTTATCCACAGGTGTGTCTGTCCTTGACCTTCACAGAGAAATAGCAACAGCTTACTTAAAACATCTGACAAGATACTACATCAAACCAAAGTGTCAAAAAACCAGAGAGCTCGCTCCGATTGTACCTCTAGACAAAACATTTTCAAACTGAGAAAAACCTTTCAAAGCTAAACCCTTACGTTTCAGGGGATTCCTCAAAGATGCTGTGGCAGTCAGAGCTCTCCATCATGAGACTCCTGCTCAGGCTCTGCCCTCCTGCTCCGGGGTAATGGAAGTTGGCAAAGGAGTGGGACATGGGAGAGACCCCTTTACCAGGCACTACCTCCCCACCACTAGCTCTCTTATCCTGGCCGGACAGCCCGTAAGACAACCCGTCCAACGCTGGGTTCAAGGAGCGCGACATGTAGGTATCAGCAGACTGGGGGCGGCGCAGTGGGGAGGAGGGGTAAGGAGACAGTTTGCTGATGAGCGGGGTGAGGAGGTCAGCGTAGCCGGTCTTTGCGGGCTTGACCAAGCGGTCCACGTGGATGTTGAGCTGCTTCTGTTCGAAGGCACAGGAGAAGACGGTCTGGGAGAGGTTCTGCATCCAGGAGAGCAGGGACAGGTCCAGGTCGTCACATCCGTTACCGCACAGCATGTCAACACCAAGGAGAACCTCACTCTCTGTGATTTCCTCACCTGTCGCCTTGCTCTGCGCACACACACACACACACACACACACACACAAACAAATCCGGCAAATTTAAGTAGAAATCATCTGCAATTGCTCACACCAACCCGTCTGTAAGCTAGTTCTTCAGAGGCACAAACTAGTTTAGATCACAGTAGTTATGTTTGGTTTTAGTAGTTCAAACCTGGCAGAACTCCACACAGCACTCATAGAGGACTCCTTTGAGGAGCAGCTGGAAGAGTCGATCCCTACTGGCCTTGAATCCTGCTTCACTCAGTTTCCTGTCTGCAGGGATGAACTCCGCCACCATGGTGCACGCCTCCTCAAAACACTGCACCCTGGCTGTACTCGGGTTCCAATCCTGAGAAACACCAGCAGAGAAATGAGAAATCAACATACGTACATGCCGATCACATTGAATTTTACAACAAAACACACAATTGTTTGTTAGTGGAATTAATTAAACTTGTGAATTTTTCATTTAAACTTGCAGAAAACGGCACAATACAATAAAAAGAAGAGGCTCCCATGCTTTACTAATGACGCTGAAATACTTCTGTTTCAATCCACAAAATTTCTTGCCTTGAACTCCGCATGGTTTGTGAGGCGAGGCAACGTGAGGAGCAGACACAGTTTGCTGTAGTCATCTTTAGAGGGGCAGAACTCCTCCAGGGCATGGAGACACTTGACTGCTTCCTGCATGGTGAACTCCAACTGAAAAACATTTTTTTTTTTAGATTGTCACGGATGACTGAGGAGAAGTTTCTCTCTGGACAGCAGAGATAAGAAAACATGGTACTTTTTGAAAAAAGCTTTATCTCCAGCAGCACACCGGAGGCACAGATGACTTTTAAATGTCAGTAAGACAGGGGTACTTCAAGGCTAACATGCACAAGAAATCAGAAAATGATCCAGAAAAAGGGGACAGCACTTTGTTGTTATTCCTAATATTTTGTCCCGCACCATCCTGAAAAGTTATTGCCAACGCACACAATTGAGGTCATATCACAACAACCAATACACACCCCTCGGCACACTACTGCTGGTGAACATGCACATACACTGTGTCCACAGATGCCCAAAGAGGTCTGATCTAATCCAGTTAATAGGACACGATAGCTCTGGCACAGTGTCCTAACAAGCTGCATTCACAGCTCTGCCATGTGACAGCAAGCCCACAGCTAGCCTAAATTGAGAGCATGAATACAAGAAGAAAGAATGAGTCCAAATTGTATGTGTCTCTGCATGTGTGATTGAAACAGTGTGTCAGATTTATTAATTTCTTTGATCGTTTATTAATATTTATAGGGTATATACCTATACAGTCTATGGTATATTAAGGAATCCTGAAGTAAAATTCAATACTTTTTAAAAACTTTTTCAAGACCTTTTCAACATACTTTAAGACTGCCGCGCCACTTTGAGCTGTAACCGGTTAAGTCAGACACACCTTTAAAAGGGTTTTATGTAATTTTTTATAACAATAACTTTAGTAAAACATATAATAACATCTAAGTAGAAGAAGATGAATATGTTGCTCTCAGGAGGAGGCGACTGGAGGCAGCACATATTGGCACAATGGCATCCTGGCTACATCTGTCTGCTGCAGAGGATCCATCCACAACCTGGAGGAGGAGCTAGTATAAATGAATGGATTAGTATAATATTATAACATTATATTAAAAGTATATTGTTAATATAATAGTAAACTGTTAGTTTGATATTAATATGTAAATTATATTTCGTTAGTATAGTCATTATAATTTCATATAATAGTACAGTATATAGCTTCCCACTATTATCATAATAATTCCAGTTCAAGCTGTTTTTTATTCACCAACTTTGTGCAGGAAAATGCTCTACATGGTAGTAGTTAGTCTAACTTTAATTTTAAGCAGCCTACTAATGCGTCAAACTATTTATGCAGGACGATGACTTTTTTTAATGCTCCATTCACAAACCGTGACACTGACGAGCACATCGGCTTTATGAACAGTTGGACGTGTTTCAATAAAAGGCACTGATTCAGCTAAATAGACAGCCTTCGTTAGACCAAACCCAAACGCTGCTTATATTTCCCTGTTGTCTTCTGTCTTACCGCATCACCTGATGACGGCGCATTTTGTTTTTGAGTAACGGGGCTGTTTAAGCGGCCACAGCGCTCAGTCCGACTATGTTTTGAACGATTAGCATTGGGGGTCCAGCGTGGTGGAAGAATGCGGTCGGTTGTGCTCGGGATCTACTTTTAGGGGCGTATGACAGTGAAACATTCGCATGGTAGATCCCTGAGCCTAACGTTACACAGAATAATCGCACAGCCGCTAAAGTTACGTCCTACCTATCAAGTGTTTTTGGCTATGCAATATAAATAAATACGTTCACCCACACTTTTAGCAGACAAATTCTTGGGCAAAAAGGATTTTCACATTGAACAATATCTACAAAATTTGATACCTTGTTAAATGGCGAATAAGAATTTAATACTTTTTAAAAGCCTTAAGTTTCGCAAAATTGATTTATTACCTTTTAAGACTTTTTAAGACCCCGCGGACACCCTGATTTACAGATAACCCTCTGTAAGGGTTTATGACAAGGTGACCACCATTTTCATTCTTCAGTTACTGTCTCTGGTACCACATCCTCACCTTTTAATGGCAACATTTACATGTATGTGTTATTCCGTAATAAGATTTCGGATTTTGGTCATAATTGAGATACAACTCAATAACAACAACACACAGACGATGAGAATCCCAGTTCAGATGCAACTTGCTCATTCCCAAATTAAATGATATTAGTATCCATTGCTTACCATTATTGTTGCTTATCTGGATATCTATTATTTCCCCTGTGTTAAATGAAATCTATGGCTCAGACAAAAAGACGGAGGGCAGCAGATGGCCACCTTTCATTTTTTTGCCTTTTGACCATTTCATCTCTGGGTGGGACATCACAGGTGAACAGATACATTCTGGAAAAGGACTTATTCTCAGAACCATGGCTAGTCAATCACATAGTACCAGAGTAACACATAAACAGCTTAATCCAGATAAATCCTTGGCCGCAGGGAGGCAAATAGCCACGTCACTCCCAGCATGCAAATGTAGCCACTGTTGATCGTTTTCACACACACACACACACACACACACACACACACACACACACACACACACACACACACACACACACACACACACACACACACACACACACACACACACACACACACACAGCCTTCTCCTCTCTTGATTGACAGATTTGAGGTTGTTCAGATAACTTGCAGAGTTGCAGTTTCAAACTACGTGTATTAAAAAACGCTGTTTGGTTGTCTTCTCGTGTTTGAGATGGAGCCTTCTTGTTTACTGCCATGACAACCAGTGACAGTCAGTGGGAAGACAAAGCAGCGCTGTTACAATGTCTGTTCATTAGGATCAGAATTCAAGGCTGCGTTGTCACTTGGGAGGCTTAGAGAACAATAAAAAAAGACTGATAATTGTTACGTTCGCAAAGTTCAGTGACTTACATGCTGTGGCTCATCTTCTGCAGACATGGCGTTATTCACACACAGAGCCTCCAGAAACTTCTGTTTGAGGATGATGTAGCGAAACCTGAGGATATCGCAGTTGGCATTAGAAGTTGTGACACAAAAAGAAGCGCTTTTAAGTTTTGATGCTGTTTGTGTCAAATAACTGTGCGTTAAATAAGGTGAAAATATTGATACAAAAAGGATGAAGGCTTTGAACATACTGACAGTAAACACACCTTTTTCTGTCAAACTTATCCATGCACTCCAATGGCTGAATGAACTGCAAGACCTCATCCCACTGGCCATCGAGCACCAGTTGCCTGAAACAAAAACAGTTAATTTTTAATACACATTTAACACATAGAATTATGTCCTTATCTTTAAATGTCAGATTAATGTGTAAACTCAATTGTTTCAAAAAACATGGACATATATAGAGCAAAGAGTCTCTGACTCACTATTTGCTTTGGTATTTTCCTAATAAAGGTGTATCATGACAAGATGAGACAGCCTTCACACTAGAAGGAGAAATACCAAAATGTATTTTATACAATGATAACTGTAGTACTGTTGGCTGACTTTCAAGGAAGCACTCACAATTACAGAAGCGGTGCAGCGTTACACTTTCTGCCTACGTAGGGAACACTATCAGAAACACTAAACTGGAACCGCTGCCTGTTGTTTTTGTCTCATAGTAGTCAGCTTCTTGGAGCTGTAACCTGAGACGACTGTATCCACACTGTGGTTATTGCTGTGTTGAGTTTATCTACCTGAGGAAGAGCATGTCGTCTGAGTAGAGCCCATTGATGACGCCACTCTCCTTCTCCAGAGCCAGCATGCTGATGTGCAACTTCCTGGAGTTGAGAAAGTCCAGGATCACCTTGATCATCTCCACCTCCTTCACATTTATGGTTTCTTCCGCTGTCATGGTGACGACGGGCTGCTAATGACAAGGGCAAAGCAGCACAATACTAATACTACAGCACACATGCAAAAAAAAATAAAATCATTATCTATGTTATTCTGATGCTACAGGCATAACAACACCCTGAGGTAGCAGAAGCAGGCTTGTGACCATATTCAGTCTGAATCTCTGTAGGTGAAAATATGAGTGTCAAATAGGACTGGACGATAATTAATTATTATCATTTATCAACAGTCAGCAGAGCCACAGCTACAGTGATGATATGATCTTAGTTTCTGGTTATCATTCTACAAGTCTCTGTTGTCCAAAGTAATAATTCTAAGCAAGCCGTTATTTAAAACCAACAAAATCAGTTATGTTTTACACATGTTTGTTTGCAAGTAATGCATAAAAGAGGGACACAGATCATTTCTTTGAACATCAGTTTTATTCTCCATATCTGATTTTGCAAACATTTACTGCATCTAGATATACTGTATATCAGTATCAGAAAATACCATTATAGTTATTATATGTTTTATATGTAATATAGTTGCCCCAGTGGCAGGTTATTCTTGAAGAAAGCATCTAAAATGCAGATTCTGTGGAGGACTGTGGTTAGACTGGGATGCTCCTAAATATGCATGAGTGGAACTGTGTGTATCTAAAATGAATAGTGCCTCGTTTTGCAGGATGAAAAGGCCTTATGAACTACTTAAGTACAGATTTTCATCTTAGTCCACAGTCTGATCAAATTTCATCTACGTATAAAGCCAGAATGCATGGTCACAAATCTCACATTACTTCTCCTACTTTTTTTCAGCTCAAAGGGGTATAACATGACAGCAGTGCAGTCTCTTGTGATTTGCAACAAACTTCTTTGCTTGTCCACCTTACCTTTAGGCTATACCTATATTCAAATAAACTGCTAGTGTTATCCAGATGGACTTGTCCTGAGACTCTGTTTAGTCGATATTTTAATGCTCTTCAGATCTAGCCACTATCCAGCATCATACTGTTGTGGAAATTGAATACAACTTAATATTTTATCATGCCAGGAGTGCAGCGTTTCCTAATCAAATGATCAGAGCATAGTGAGGACAGTGTCTGCAGCATTTAGTCCTTAATCACATTCAACCTAAATATTTAATGTTGTGATTACACCAGACAGATCCTGCTTTCACAGAGACAACAGAGGTTGTTGAATCAAGACTACTGTGTCTAACTGAGGTTGAAAAGATGAACACTCCCCCTCATCATGTTTACAGTTGAGAGAACAATCTTTTATATTATTGTCATGACAGTAAGTAGCCCCTTACGCATTTATGGTTATCTCTCTGGGTGGGTGGGCTTCAACAAGCTTCAACATTAGCCGCTACAAAACTAGCTGGAAACCAACACTGCCTGGCTTTCAAACAATCAAAGACAAACACAGAAGCACTGCAGTCCTGCTAAGCTAGCATGAGATGGTTAGCTAATAACACTGGCACTAAGCCACAAGTCAAACAGTATAAGAAGCTTAGGCTACTTGCTAGCTTTACGTAGCTGCTGAGTTTAGAGAAAGGATTACAGCAAAACCAACAAATAGCTAGTTACCGTTAGAGCTCATACAAAGCTGACTAATTTAACCGGCGGTTGGAAGAGGAGACTGACTAGCTAGCCAGGCCGAGGGGAGAGAGAGAGGCATCATCCGCTAGTTATAGCTGGACGGGCGGGGTGCGCACTGTGACAGCTTTCCCAAGAACAGCACAAATCTGCCTGTGTGCAGCGAGTAATGCTCACCTGTTTCTAAAAATACATGGGATGAAAACGTTGACCCCGGGTGTGTCCGCGCTGTTGACAGACGCTGTCACGACGGTACCGCTCGGTATCGTCAGTGCTGTTTGTCTTCTTGCCTTGCTGTCCCTCCTCCTTGTCTGACTGAGTGTCCCCTCCCTGCTGGATCTTTCTCTGCCGCCCCGCCGCTGCGGTGTGCTGCTGCCCTGCCCAGCCCTGCTGCCTGCAGGAGCACCGCCTCCATCCATCCCTCAGACACAAACTTCAGATCAGCAGCGACCGCGCAGACAGTACAACACGATAGAAATCAATAAATATTGCGAGGTGAGATATAAAATGAATGATTACAGGTTTTATAAGGTTATATAAATTCTGTCAATAAACAGGGGCGTGCACAGAGGTTGAAAAGGGGGGGGGGGGGGGGGGGGGGGGGGGGGGGGGCTTTTTCTTTCATCCAAAAGAGTTGGGCAAGTGATGTTACTTTGACTTTGCTTACTTGGCATAAGCGATACAAATTGGCCAAACCAATAGAAGAAACATGTGTAAGTTATTAGCATTGTTTCCACACTTTACTCAAAACTAAAAATATGTTTATGAAATATTTAATATTTACTGAGCTGTGTGCGGATTTATAGTTATAATTTCTAAGATTATCACATTTGTTCCATTACGTTAATATAGGCAGCTTTCATTAGGGCTTAATTTAGAAAATATAAAGTTTACAAATATCAATATCAGCCTCAAGAACTCAGTATTGTGTGCGCTCTTGTTTTTTTATATTTAACAGTAGGCTAAGGATCCCTTATGTATTCATTAGAGAATTGTCACCAAGATATGAGTGGACATTTTACCGTTAAAAAATAACCCTAACACTAGAATAAAATGTTTCTGTATTTGCAACAATGTACTGGAAACACTTTCCAAATTACATGATACATATATAATATGTAAGAACAGTATAGGGATATGGTAGAGAAAGTGAAGATTTTCTGAATGACTCCATGTTTTATTTAAAATCAAGTCTACAATACTCAGTGTCATGGTAAAGCTTCTTTAGTGGGGACAAAAATATACAGCAATATTACAGCAGAAAATGCCTAAGATGATGATAATGAGGACAAAAGTATATCTGGCGTTGCAGAGTAACCAGACTTTTTTTCTACTGATGGTCTGTGTTTGTACATGGCACAGTAATGATGATGATGATGATACAAGAAGGTATTGCATAGGTGTACAATACTTACCTATATTGTTTACTTAGGTCTTTGCAAAGATAAGCACAAGTGTGTTATTGTGTCACACAGCATTAATATCAGTTTAAATTAGGCTTTTTTCATCATTACACTTGAATATGTGAAATGAGACACCATGAATGCTGTTGATAGCTGGCATTTTAATAAAGCTCAAAAGAATAGAAAAACAAAAATCCATGAACAGTCGAGCATATTTAGTAAATTGAAAAGAAAATTAATTCGGAGTTGGAAAAAATACAATTCAGAGTTGGAAATAATATTTCTCAGTATACCTAATGGATTTCTTACCACAAAGCCTTATTAAGGATTTATATACCTTGCCTCATCAGGTACACTTTGCTTTCAACACACTTCCTTCAACAACTGTACTGCTTCATTAGTACACACCTCCCACAGGTAAATGTCATTACAAAAAATACTTCTATATGCCAAAATATATCTGTACAGTGTCAACACAGAGTGAAGGAACACATGATAAAAAATGTAACAGTAATGTAAAAAGTAAAGTATCAAGCGTGACAGTCCTGAAGTGGAAACGACTCAGCGACAGTGCACAGGGACTTGAAGTGCTATCATAGGTGAATTCATTTATTTACAATTGTGGACTACTTTGAGGGTAATCAAGAACTAATAGTTAAGACAATATCCACATTATTGTGGTATTTTGAGTATTTGTTAGTTCCAACTGCAACATGTTCAATGGTGATTATTTAAATTACTCTTCAATTGCACAGACTGGTGACATAGTGTGGGATTTCCATCTACTCTACTACTTACAACAGTCTTATCAGTGATGCTGTTGAGTGATCACACTTTTTGCATTTGTAGCACATTAAAAGGCCGGAAACGACAAAATACTGATACACATACGTGATAAATTATAAAAGCTACTCAAAAGCTACAACAAGCTAACTTGTTCATTTTGAATGGATCTGCCATCATATACAAATTAATTAACTTATATATGTATAGTATATTAGGTTTCTCTGAATAAAATCTAAGACACCTTTTAAAATATCTTCAAAGCATTGTCAAAATTAAATAAATTAAGAGTGCGTTACAGGTGCTTTCCAGAATTGTTTGATGGTACTCCATATGCTCAATAATTTTGGAAAGTAATTGCAATCCCCAACTGAGGTATTTTCCTCACTCTTCTTGGCAGTTCACTATACACACAGATGCACAAATTTGAACTTCGAAATTTGAATTGAAAGGTTTTCAGTCATATGTAAAAAAAAAAAAAAAAAAAAAAAAAAAAAAAAAACCTTGCCTGTGTAGCAGCAAAACTCTCATCAAAAATGCTGCCTCTGCCTGATCACACATCAGACAGGCCACCCTTTTAACAACCTGGGCTTGAGGGGGCGTAATCTGATCCCCAACCTGGGAGCACACACAACCTCTCCTCTATCACAACACACTTTTTCAACAGGCGTTGACAAAATGACACCAACACTCACAGCGCATCCATATGACACAAAACAAGCATAAGGCCACACATGATCTACTTAAGAAACCAAAACTGCCTCTCTCAGAGGCGTGACATTCACTGCTTCAGTGGTTCAACTAGGTAAGGCATTGCTCCGCCTATTATTTTCTTCTCTTTTTTGGCACACGAGAACATCGATACACATGCTGACAAGTACACACTTGCGCTCCGTTAAAGTAGTCCAGAGTCTAACAGTCATCTCTGTATTGTAACAACAACTTCGTGAGGCCCACTTGTGTTCTACATTCCAGTTGTGATTTATTACAGTGGGAGTGTGTCCTTTTAATGAAAACGTAAAATCCACTAATTCTTCTGTGACTCTTCCAGAGAAGCGTGGCCAAAAGCTTGCCCAGCCATCTAGCACTACTTAGGGTGCAGTTTTTTGGGTGTCCCCTGCTTCTTGGTTTGCCACAGATGACTGGCGATGGTGATGGCGTCCACACTGGCCGACATGGTTTTGGCTGGGATCTGGCTGAACTGCTTCTTGTCCGAGTTGTACTTGTACAAGCCCTCGATCATCTTGGTCGTGATGCTCCTCGGCCCGATGCCGGCCAGTTTGGTGATCTCCTCTGTCTCAGGGCAGTAGGCGTACACAGACCTGAACTGGCATCCGGCGTCACGGAACAACACCAGGAAGTTATTGGCTTCGGATTTCTCCATTTCCTGCAGAAAATCACGGAGAAAAGTCAGTATTTAGTGCAGAAGGTTATTCAGTGCAGATAGACGCAGACACACAATTGCAAGACATACGTCAAGAATCTTGTTCTTCTGCCCTTCGTTGACCTTGCCAGCCAGGCAGCAGTGAGCCAGGGCATTCTGGATTATGTGCTTGTTGGACTTGGCGCTTGGCTCCTTGTATAGTTTGGGTCCTGTGGGCAGAAGGCAAAGGCATGAGATTGCAAAAACAATACATGTTATTTACAGTAGTTATGTTGATGTAAATGATGTAAATAGTAAATGTAGATGAACTGTGGCAACAGTACAGGTATGGCTTATACCTGTGTACTCAGCGTTGGAGGGAGTGGATGAGGTGGTCGAATCATTTTCCCAATCCTTCTCCCCATTACGACTGCCGGTCGAAGGACAAGAAGAAAAACCTTCTGCAGAGTCTGGCCTGGAGACGATCACATACAAACCAACAAATGACACGCAGACGTGACAAAACCCCACAACGATATACACATGTACGAGGTATGAAAGTACACACACAACAGATTGTACGTCAGACACGCGCACACACACACACACACACACACACACACACACACACACACACACACACTCATGAGGTAAAGCAAGGTCAGACGCTATGACTCAATACTCCAAACCCTGCCTGTTGTCTCGCATCATACTGTACATGATACGAAGCTGTGCAGCGTGGGACAGAAAGGCATGTTCAGCCAAGCGAAGCAACGTCTCAGTGCTGTCTTTATGGCTACTGTGGGAGATGAGCTCAAGCACTTGTGGAGGAAACAGCAAACACAGCGGTGAAGCGCAGAGCAGCACAAGAGAAGAGAGCAAACAACAGCCTGAGAGCAATACTGCAAAAGACAGAGAGAGGATAAAGAGCGGGAGAACTAAGGCGGAAACATCTTGGGTCCCATGTACCTTAAAGCAGAAGCAAGAACTGCAGTAATGGAATATGTTCAACTATTTCACTGTTGACACATCTGTCTACTGTCTGTGTTGAAAGGACGTGTAATGAAATGCAGTTACATGGAGCTATTTCTACATGGAGCCACATCTGTTGAAGCACCACTATTCAGAGCATTACTAACCTTCCCTTTCTTTCTTTGGGAGAGCTTAGATAGAACGGGATATGAGAAGAAGCGACTTTATTGCCTCTGAGGGGGACGCAGGCAAAATAGAGAGAAAGGAGAGGGGGATACGAGAGAATCAAGATGCAGAGTGTAAGCCTCATAAATGTCAAAACACCCCATCGAATTAAAGTTTACAGCACAGTATATAATATCTGGGTGTGAATCAAAATATGGGGTGAGTGTGAGTTGGGATATTATGAAAGTGTAACTGTGGGAGTGCACAACACAATGGTGGTAATCAATAAATGAAGGGTCAGCTGCACAAACCAACTGCAATATTTGAAAAGGTGACAAAAAAATAAAACAAGTCATTCTGAAAGACTTGCAGTAGTTAAGTAGATTTTATAAACACACATAACAAGTCTGAGATTCATATTTAAAGAATAAAATATGAAATACAAAGGACTGAAGAAAAGATGCAGGAAAATGAGATGGACATAAAGAATGAAGTCAGCTGGTAGTATTACTGTATAAGCTGTCTGCCAACTTTAAGAAGTAACTTTATTATTTATTTATATATATAAAAAGGTAAACATTAGGCTAGCAGGGTTTTATTGACAAAGACAGCCGCAGGTAGAATATTTGTTTACATCTGTGATTTGTAAATCGAGGGCAAGGCAAGAGAGTGGCAGTGAACGGGTCTTACCTGTTGTTCTTCCTGTTATTTGGCTGGTCTCTGTCGTTGTCAGCCAGATTGAGAGACGCCAAAGAAACACTCGATACGGAGAAGCCTCGAGGACGCACCCCTGCAACACAACAACGTGGATCAGCGGCCGCCACACAGCTGTAGAGTGCGTTTGTGCACATGATTTTCGTGTTGCTCACCCGATGCTCTCACAGGCGGAGTGGACGACTCCATGACGTCCCTGTGGATGGACTTGGGCCGTGGCTTTTTCTTGAGACTTCCAGATCGGGGCTTGATGACGTCGTCCATTTCCACCATCAGCTTGAGCTGCTTCTTCCTCATATATTCATTCCTGATGTATTCCCTCCTTTCCTTCTCGTCATCCTTCTTCTGCAGCTCCTCCTCGGCTTTCAACCTACAGGAGGAGACCAAGATAAAGATTTATTGCACGGCTGCACACTCAAGTTTAAAAGACACAATGCATTTATTGACGCCATAAACCTGGGAACGGTGATATATAGGTGGTACAGTAAATAAACAGAACGTAAGAAAGTCACACAAACCGTTCAGCTTCCTTCTTCTGCTCCTGGTCCAGGTCCTGCTGTTGTTTTTTCTCCTGAGCCTCCTTCTCCCTCCTCAGCCTCTTCTCCAGCAGAGCTGCTTTCTTTGCTGCCATGTCCTCTTCCCCTTTCATATCATCCTGGTGTTTGATGGGTGGGAAACACACAATATGCATACGTCAGATTACATGTATAAATATTTAGACTGCATCTCATGACTTGCTGGCAGATTTTTCAATTAAGGTTTACTTGAATTGAATTACTACATCATTAGGTTATTATAACAAATAATGCCCTAGTGTGTAATTGTTTTGTCATCGCTTCCCTCAAAACTCCAATGTTTGAAAGGGAAGATACTTATTCTTAATAATTATGGTGGTATTGGTATTTAAAGTGGCATTAGCGTAATTACCTTCTGTCAACAAAGCTCTGATATTGCTATGCTCCAATGGTCTACCGTGTGTCCGTGTTCTGGCTGTTGTTTTTGGCCTAGATTCATTCATGTATTGTCTTTGATCAGCTCACAGCTCAACAGGCACAACACTGCACATGTTGTGCCAGGCTCTCACAGCATGAGATTCTTCCAGTTGTTGCTACGTGCATATAGCACCTTAAGGTTTTATAGATTATATTATTAATGAGACATTAATTAACTGTGTTTATTAGTTGGTATTATAGTTTTACTGCAGTGGATTCAAAAGTGGGGGCAGAAATGCAGAGTTAAACTGAAACTGAAGCCCTTTTTCACAGCAGACATTTGACCTGTCAGTACCAACTAATGACATTTTTAATTGCTATATTGCATTGCAGCATTTGGAGTTACAAAGCCTTTAATAATGTTAATGTCTGCTGTGAAAAAAGTTTAATTCATTTGGAAACAATATAGCAACGAGGGTGTTCTGATGCTCGCAAGGCTAGCAAGACTCATTCTAGCACATTAGCTACAACAGAGAGACTTTTAACAGGAAGAAAATAAAAACTCATCAAGCCAATATATCAGTCAAAAACAATATAGTTCACAGTCAAAATAGCAGGAGAGCCTTACGTCTTTTGTGTGTATAAAGTCTGGCATTTTGGGCAATGTTTAGAGCAAATGTTATATTTTGAAAAATACGCTTATTCGCTTTCTGGCAAAAAGGTCTCAGAAAACAAAGTCACTACTAGGTAATAAAATATGGCAACAGAAAGCACCCCAAATTCATGTTGTTTTCTTTATGGATAAAGTTTATGGCTAAACCTATTCTGCCCCTACCTACAGGTGTGTTTGTCCAGCTTTAGTACAGAATAGATGCATAGTTAAGTGCATCCCTGGGGCCAGAGCGGGCGACATTGAGTCTTATTTGAAACTGCTGGCTAAGGATAAACGTAAATACAGTAAGATTGTTATTCACGTCGGCGGTAATGACTCCCGGTTACGCCAATCGGAGGTCACTAAGATTAATGTTGAGTCGGTGTGTACATATGCAAAAACAATGTCGGACACCGTAGTTTTCTCTGGACCCCTGCCAAATCTGACCAGTGATGACATGTATAGCCGCATGTCGTCATTCCGCCGCTGGTTGTTGAGGTAGTGTCCAGCAAACGATGTGGGCTTTGTTGATCATTGGCAGACTTTCTGGGAAAGACCTGGTCTGATCCGGAGAGACGGCATCCATCCCACTCGGGAAGGAGCAGCTCTCATTTCTAGAAATCTGGCCAAGTTTATTAGTGGACCAAATCCATGACAACCCAGAGTTGAGACCAGGAGGCAGAGTCGCAGTTTAACACACTTCTCTGCCCTTCTTTTTCAGCAGTTACCCACCCAAAACCCTACGCAGAGTCGCAGTCTAACACACTTCTCTGCTCCTCCATTTCAGGAGTTACTTAGTGAAAATCCTATAGTGACGGTGTCTGTCCCCCGACCATTGAAATTATTTAAAAAGGTAAACAGAAGAGGAGCTGTGCATAAAAACCTCATAAAAATTAAAACCACAAGAGCAATAGTGCAAACGAATAGGAGAGTTAAATGTGGACTCTTAAACATCAGATCTCTCTCTTCTAAAGGTGTACTAGTAAATGAACTAATATCAGATTATGATATTGATTTATTTTGTCTTACTGAAACCTGGCTGGGTGATGGAGAATATGTTAGCCTAAATGAATCC
>NC_060155.1:17305720-17366598 GCF_021292245.1 Micropterus dolomieu | reverse complement strand
CCTCCTATCACTTCCTGCAGGTTTTCTGGCTCTGGAGCTGTGGAGTCTGGATCTGTGGCTGCGGGTCACCTGCTGCCCCCGTGTTCCTGCTCGACACCCTCTGCTGCAACGACTATTGTTACTAGTCCTATTGTTATTATAATCATTAACATTACGACTGTTACCATTAACACTACTATAAATATCTGTACCATTTTTCATTTAGTCTATAGCAACATCACCTTTACTGTCTGTACCTCTGTGTGTATATTGTGTAGGCTCTCTCTCTCTCTCTCTCTCTCCCTCCCCCTTCCCTCCCTCCCTCCCCAACCGGTCGAGGCAGATGGCCGCCCACCCTGAGCCATGGTTCTGCTCGAGGTTTCTGCCTCTTAAAAGGAAGTTTTTCCTTGCCTCTGTCGCCTAGTGCTTGCTCTTGGTGGGAACTGTTGGGCTTCTGTAATTAGCATCATAGAGTGCAGTCTAGACCTGCTCTTTTATGAAAAGCGCTGTGAGATAACTGTTGTTGTGATTTGGCGCTATATAAATAAAATTGAATTGAATTGAATTGAATTCAGTTCATGTTATAGATAATATTTTAGAGAAATCATTACATTTATTATCCTAAAAATGTCCATAAATATTATCCCATCTATAATTCTGTAGCTCCATCTCACCTTGAAGAAGAATCCACAGCACATCTTTTGGTCTCCTGGCTCTCCCTCCCCTGTCATCTCCTGACCAAGGGGTGATCCTCCTGGAGGTTTCAGCCCAGATAGAGGCACCTCCACCAGGTCTCTTCTGTCCTGAGGGTCTCCCTTGACCCGGATCTCAGACACCGGTTGACACAACACCTCTGAGGTTTGTTTAACTACACTCTTCGACTGAGCTTGCTCTGACTGTTTTATTTCCTCCCGTGTCTCGTCTTCCTTCTCTTTGGCTGCTTCGTTAGTAGAAGGCTGAGGAGTGCCAGCACTCTTCTTTTCCACTGTCTCTTCTTTGTACTTTGTGTTTTCTTTGTTGTCACTGGCCTCACGATTCTTCCTTTCACATGGCCCCTCATCATGGCCCATGTAGTCAAACGCGCTGAGCTGGGTGTGGCTAGGGGTGAAACGCCTCAGTCTGGGTAGGCTGTCCACTGAGGTGGGGGTGTTGAGCATTCGACTAAAAGGCGTGACCTTCAGATCATTTGGTCGTGGAGTCCGGGGTGTCCTTGCATGGAAGGAGGCTGGTCGCCGCTTAATGCCAGAAGGGGAACGATTGGGAGCATGGGGAGAGCCGGAAGAAGAGAGGATGGGAGACAGGGACCCAACAGAGCCTCGGCCTGATCCGCGGCCTGTGACGCTGCTGCTACGCAACTCACGGAGCTGCCTGGTGGGAAGAAAAAACACACAAGGCCATTTAAGTGATCGCAGGATGGTGGTAAAATAATTTTTGTAATATATATCATTAATTGATACCTGTGTGGAGATGGAGCAGGAGGAGGAATGACCCAGGCTTGTTGCTGCTGCTCTCTCATGGACATGATCTTCTCCTGCTGCTGGGCCAAACGCTGCATCTCGGTCTGCAGGAAGCCTAGCGACGTGTTCAGCCTCTCAATGGAGCGTGTGTAATCTGCAAGGTCGATTTCTCCTGGAGTCACACCTGTATCATAGTAAACAATAACAGAGGAAGAAACAGAATCATCATTCTGGGCTTGTCTCTCTTCTATTCCATTTTATGGAATATTCCATTTCCACAGGATTTTATCTTCTGTCTGTGAACGGTCAATGAAACGATCTTAAAAAATAAAATAAAAAATCTGTAAAGTATCTTTTTTCCTTTCCCTCTTTAACCCAGTGAACCAAACTAAAGGTGGGAGAATTTCAGTTGCGTCCCTACTGTCGTCACTCACCTCCACCGTCCACACAGGGAGATTTAGGAGCTGCTCCATCTGGCTTGCATCTCTCCGCCCACTCCATGCTGCCCTCGCTGGTTTCCTTTGAGGATGTGAGAGGCTCTGGAGAAGGTGTTTCTGCTCCCCCCGAGCTGGGGCTGAGGGGGGAAGTGACTCCTTTTCTTCTCACTACATTCAGAAATGCTGTTCTGCCCATCTTCTGACGATGGCGGGTGAAAGCTGCTTCCACCTGGAAAATGTGAAGAGAGCGACACAGTGTGAACATTTTATGTCGAACATACATAAGCTACACTACTGGCAATCTTTCTTTGTCAATATGTGTTTACCTTCTTCTTCTGGGCTTCAATGGCTCTCCGTTTCTCTTCCAGCTTCATCCTCAGGTGAATCATCTCTGATGCTATCAGGTGGGAGGGGTCTCTGGGGGAAGGCGTTACTGGAGAGGGAGATGTGATTGGCAAAGGAGGTGTAGAGATCTAGAAAAAAAGTGAAAAGATGATTCACATGAATTCTATAACAACCCACATCACTCCAAATTGCATTTCTGCCTCTACAACAAAACATGAGTGTAAACTAAAAGGGAGGGAAATAGTGACACACCTGAGAAGAAATGGTTTTTGCCTGGTGTGTATACGGCACATTGAGATCTGAACTCTCTGGTGTGGTTCCTCCACTACTCCGTCCCTCCAGCTTCCTGAACTTCTGCTCTGCAAAGCTCGTCATCCGGACCATGCCTCCAGATCCTCCAGAGGATGAGGCGGGGCTGGCTGTGTGGGACCTGGGGAGTGTGGGTGCTAAACTGGGACAGGGGCTGCTCGTGTCACCTCCATCTCTCCTCTCACCCTCGGAGTTAGCCTCACCGACCCCCATCTGTCCTCCTTCCCTGCTTCTCTCCCTCTGTGGCTGGTCAGATAGAGGGCACGACCGGATCATGGCCTCACAGTCTGGGTCTATATCTGAATAGTCTCTCAGAGAGGAAGAGTCCTCATCCAAGCTCTGGATGTCCTCTGTCCTCACGTGGATGCCTGTGTCCACTTCATCAGTGGACACAGAGTTGGGGTCGTGGTCATTCAGTCGAGCCTTAGCTGAACCCGGGTCATCTCCTTGACCTTGGGCCCCTGGAGGGTCGGATGGTTCCGCGCCGTGGAGAAAGAAGCCATTGTCTCCATCCTCCACGCCCAGGCTAGCGTGGGGCCTTTCAGTGTCGTGGATAATCTTCAAGGCCTCTTCAATGCTCGGAGGAGTTGATGGGCTATTGTGGCAACTGCGGTTGCCATTGTGATTGTTGGAGCGTTGGCTGCTGCCAGGGAGGACTCCATTAGAGTACCTACAAACAGGTTTGCGTAAATTAACTGATGGTTGTTTAAAATCATCTAACCCAGAGTAAGATAAACTGATGGATATACTACTTCTATCTCTTCATGCTGCATATTTTTAACAGATTAGCTTTCCTTAGCTTGATTCATTAAACAGCAGATAAATTAAGCTGAACAAAGCAAACATCATCGTTCAACCACTATGCAAAATATGAGGTGTCTCAAAGGGGACTATTATTTAAACATCATAAACGAACACATCCCTCTGCTGTACCTGCTTTGGCTCTTGACTGAAAATGTGTTGTTCCGCCCCAGGGGTTTGTGGAAGTCCTCATCCTCCTCTGGTATGTGCCTGCCCTGGCCGTTTACACTGACAGGCATGAGGGAGAGGTGGCGCTTTATGCCCCCTCGAGATGCAAAGTGAACTTTGAACCCAAGACCATCACTGCTGGCTGAGCGGGTCATACTGCGGAGGGACGGAGCATCACAGAGCGGCATAGTCGGTTCTCCATCCAAAGGAATCTCAAAGGAGATTCCCCGAGAGGAGGAGCTGAGGGAGGAAGAAAATTGTTAGTTTAATTCGCATTTGTAGGTCATCTGCTCTGGTAGGGCAGCTGTGGAGCAGTACTACTGAAGTACTAACCGTTTTTCTTTGGGCCATGTCCCCACGCAGCCATCCACGTAGGACATGGAGGTAGATCTCTTCATTACACCTGTTACAGAAAAAAAAAGTTTGTTTGAGTTTCTAATTGTATGTGTCAAATCCCTTCTTTCACCAGTCAACAACAAATGTTGCAGTGGAGTTCTTCAGTTTCAGTAAGACAGAGGCATACTTACACAGTTTAACTTATGAGTAAAATTACCTGGCCCAGATTTTCCAAGCTAGTCTGGAGATCTAAACTGTCTGCTCCACACCTCACCTCCTGGCTACTTATTCCAAGTTAAAATTATACATATATATACATTCATATATACACAATAGTTCAGCATACGATCTACTGCATTGCTGTAAATCAGCCACTAGAGGGCCTGTAGTTTCTAAACAAAATGTGTCTACACATTCTTGCACTGTTCTGTATTCATGCCCCAGGTAACTGCTAATTGTTGTGATTATGTCATGTTTTCTTTTAAAAGCACCACAGAAGTATGGGCAAATTCAAGAAAGTAGAAGACAAATTTGTCCTGTGAAAGCTTTGTTAAAAAGAATAGTGATACCAAGGCTCCTGCTATATTTACATGATCCTGTCCAAACTAGCATTGTGACATCTCTGCCCACATGATCACTAAAGATAAGCATCTAATTAGTGCTGTAAGTGACATATGTGATTTTTATTAAAACTCTGCTTTAAGCTTGCCAAACACATGCTGTACATACTGTATATTCACTTGGACTACCACTTCACTTAGTAGTCAGCCATTAAAAAACTGACTTGTGCACACTGATAACAAATTTTTTACCCTCGGCTGGGATGTTCTCTGGGCTGTTAGGTCTGTCTGCGTAGGTCTGTTTGACTGGACTGGACACAGGAGCCATATTTCTACAGGATGATACAGGCTGGCAGGCTGCAGAGGGAAACGTGACAAACACTCAATATCCATGTGCAACCTTGATGTAAGTACTAGAGTTAACAATTAGTATGCGTAAGATGGAAACATTGTCATCATCGTCACAATTAACAATAACATGCTGATATTACTGTGAAGCTGTACTGTACCGTTTGGGTTGAAGACTCTAGGCTGTACAAATGAGGGTTTAACCACTTCAAACCACCAGAAAAGCTCAGCCATAAACACCAGGTAGTTACTCTGCAAGACCACACACACATAAAGACACATACACAGACATTAGGTTAATGTTGCAATGATATACGTGTTAGTTATTAATGTCATTAGCACAATATTTGTTTCTTTGCAGTCATGGCCCCTTCTCCAGAGTCTCTGTAAAGATGTTACATGAGATACAATAGCAATATTAAATAGCATGTTGACAGATCAATAAGGTCAAAGCCAGTCAACTGTTGCTAGGTAACAGGCTCAGGTGTGTGTGCATGTGTGCACTTGATAGGGACACGTTTCATTGTCTGAGTGGTTTAATGTCAATCCCATACGCCTCTAGAAAACTGCCAAAACACCATCTGGAGTTTAGTTTAAATATGTCACATGTGCACAGATGGGTGCAGAAGGCAGTGAGTGAGTAACCCAAATCAATGATAAATGCATTCATGTTATAAACAGAAAGTCTCTGGAGGCCTATACAGATGATTTCATCTGTAGGAAACCTTTTGCTTAACACACACGGCCTAGTTTATTTATTTTCCAGCAGGGATAGAAAGATAAAACCAAACAAAAACTGGGATGTAAGTTCCTATTTTCTGGATCTTCATTTTACATGCAGTGACTCTGTGGTAAAAAGGCAGTGTGCCAGTCACTATAATTGCTCTTCACAAGCATTTTACTCCCTCTCCTCCCCTCCTTTGCCTACTTGTACAATTGTAACACCATACAGTTAATACACACTCACTGTCAACAATGTAGTGAATGAGAAAAAGGGAAGAAAAAAAAGGAGAAATACAGAGCAAAGAGGGCACAAGTGTGAAGACTGCTCTGTTGTTTTAAAGAATGGAAAGCCCTGGTCAGCTTGGACCGTGCCTTGAATCCGAATGTTTCTACCCACGCACCCCGCATACTATTTACCCACACTGGCTCTGCTGCTACTAATGTCTGGATGGCACAGACATGCTCATAAAGTTGTACAGTAAGTTTCTTTTATTAATCAGAAACAAATGTGGGTGAAATGGGAAGATGTAAGCCTGAGGACTGAGTGAATCAGCAGTTGTGCTATCTCTGAAGTTCACAGATTTTGTTTTTTGATAAAAAGAGAGGGGACAGAACAAGAGAGGCAGGCAGAGACGGGTGAGAACAGTGTCCTCTGTGTGTGTGGTGGTTGGGGGGGGCGGTTAGCCTGCAACGTCTGTACTAGAAAAGCACGAACAAACACACACACATATTCATTAAATATGGCACCAAAGCAGTGCTCACTGTAGCAAATGATCTTTATGTGTGATCTAAATGATCTTTACTGTTAACGCACACACACACGCACACACACACACACACACACAATAATAACCCCTGTGAGAACCAAGCCAGCTCACACGCATTCACTATTAAACTTTTCCTTGCATGACTCATTTTTGCCATTTCTCATTGCCCGCCCTAACCCTCCTTATTCCCCAAAACACTTTTTCTCTTTCTTTCATTAATCCACATTGTATAAATAGCACTTTCCACGTCCTCCACATACATGTTCTCTTTTAATTTTTGGAATACCAGCCTCCCTACCTTTATTGATGCATGTGCGTAGAGCATGTCCTCCAGGCTGAAGTGGCAGCAATGGTTGAGGTTGTTCCTGCAGAACTCCTGCACCAGCTGGAGGTTGTACAGACTGTCGGCCAAAGACATTGTCTCCTTCAAGCAGATATCTGCTCAGCCAGGGGAGGGGTCAGACACACACAAACACACACACAAGGGAGGGGTGATAGCAAAAGGCCAGGCAGGAACACAAGGAAAAGATAAGGCATAGTTTATGTTAACAAAATAGCTGATGAAGGGAAATTACCCCACTTTTCCCACTAGTATTTGTGCCATATGCAGTCGCTGATTTGAATCATTCAAAATCCTTGAAACAATTCATGACACACGTTTTCAAACCGTCTTCAACTCCTTCTGGATGACTCATCAGGATTTCTATCTCCTGACGTTACTGTAAGGACGGCCCATGCATGTGTATAATGACTAAAATAAGAGAACAGATCAGGGACAGACAACCAAACATGACGTCATTCTGTACTTTAATGTACTCAAGCTACCAGCAAGCAGACCTAAATGAAGTTTAACTCGCTTCCACATCTGGTCCACATGTGTATGAGCTCCCTGTGAACTACATTCGATCCCTCAGAGTCTCAGAGCGCCGGCACGAGTGTTGTTTATCTTTGAAATAGCAGCCAGCTACTCCTCTAACAGTTCTCCGTCACACACCCCTCATGACCAATCACAACCCAACCCAGGGCATTTTTAGAAATGAGGGCGCAGGGAAGCTGAGAGGAAACCAGTCTTTGTTTCTCTTTGTCTCGTTCTCATTCTCCATGTCTGTCCTGAATCCTCTCTGCCTCACAGTGTCTTTCTTGGGTCAATATCCTGGAAATCATTAAATGTAACCTCAGAAAGTCAAAACTGGTCCTTAATCTTTTGATTATGTTGTTTTTTAAGATTACGATTAGAACATTTCCTGCTAAAGGCTACTACACTAGAATTATTTACTTTTTTATTGAATTTACTCAGTGAATAGAAAATAATTATTAATAAATACGTTCTTTGTTTGAAGCCCCTTATTTAAATGTGTGGTTGCAGTTAGAGCAGTGAGAGCAGAAAAGAGTGTCCTTTGTGCTGACTGATCATTGTGGTTAGCTCATTGTGTGTCATTTCGTTCCTATTTCAAACTGCACAACTGAACTGACTTTAGCCTGTTTGCTTTTGGAAAGGGTGTGGCCAGTGAGATCAAGTGGGTGTGGTTACAGAATGAGGGGTTGGTCCCACCTTCCAGTCTGACGGCCTGTGGGCAGTAGAAGTGCAGCAGGGTGGTCAGGGCACAGCCGTCTGTGTTGTCCTTCAGCAGGTTCTCCACCAGGGGGAGCGATGGAGCGCTCCTCTGCTGAGCATGCTCCTTCCTGTAGCGAGCCTGAAACCATGGCAACGGCACAAAGACATCACCTATATGTGTCACTGGGGTGGATATGTACAGTTGGCGCTCTGATTGTTGGTGCAGATGCACAACTCCATCACACCCACACTCGCAGACAACCAGGTGTTAATTTGAGGAATTTCAAGCATACGGTGGGCTTCAGGCTCGACTCAGATAGTGCAGATTAAATTGTTCATGCACATAATAATCAAAAATTTTAATTGATAGAAAAGATGCAATCATGACACTTAAACATTATTTGGTTGCCTTTGATCGCTTGTGAGGAGTGGTTAGTTAGTAGTTAGTAGAAGGAGGAGGCAGATGAGGAGGGGGGAGGTTTGCATGTTGCAAACTCATTGTTTTCAGCTTTATGCATCAGGGGGGTGGGGGTCTAAACTGTGGTGCTGTAGCAGACAATCCATGTGATTTAAAGTTTAATAATAATCTGTGTTAAATGTGTCTGTCCTGCCTGCAGGTTTTCTTTATTTCCCTCTGGGCCTATAAAAGCCACAGAGACAACACTACTACGCAAGTCTTCAGGGCATCAGCACACGAGTGGTGTCATGTATGCATTTTACAAGAGATATGATGGAAGCTTTAATCCCAGCAGCTCTATCTGTCTGACAGCCTCTCAGTCTGTGCATCAAGCTCTGAGGAATAAAATGCTGTCCTTTGTTCCATTTGGTTTGTATAAACCGGTAATATGGTACATCGTATTGAGCACAGTTTCCACACCAGCCAATTAACATGCATACAGTAGAACAAAAAAGCAACCTGCGACTGTTTTCAATGTGCAACAGACATGCCAGATCAAACAACAAATGGGTAGCTAACAATGTAATGGGTAACTTACAAAGGTAAGCAATGGCATTAGTTTCTGATCTGTTTTAAGTGGAAAGTCTTACAAATCACAAACTGGCAAATTCTTTATACGACCATGCTACCAGACTGTTCTCGCTCTTCCAGGTAGAGAACCCTGAGAGGGATGCATGTTTAAAATGGTTTCTATATCATTCAATCAGACTCCTAGGAGTAGAAACAAGGGCTGGGGTGGGATAGGGTGGAAAGTGTCTGACCAATGCATGATGGGGCTCAGGGCCAGCCACATGCAATGACAAGGTAATTGGAGAGGAGAATGTGAATGGGTGTATCCTTGCAGGGTTGAGATTAGATACTGAGGAGGTAGATTGTGGTGGTTGGTGAAGAAGAGTTCTTTAGAATGGATGGACTTACAGGTACTAATCTCCAGTACCATTTGCTAGGAGACTTGATGGTGGATGACGTTTGGACAACAACAACAGGAGAGAGTGGGACAGGAATTAGGCCAGACAGAAAGCAAAAATGTTTTGCTACTACAGCTGAGTCTAGTGAACAAAGCCCTCTCTTAACGCTAGAAAAAACATGGTTGCACAACCATCTAAATGTTTCAAAATTTATTATAACAGTACTGAACATTTCATTGCAAGCAAGGCCCTATAAATAGTCTGCTACAAAACGGTGCTTTCCTAAAACACATCTAGAGTATTTTGCAATCATCCAACCAGAAGAAGTCCTCAGAAGAGAGGAACATTTCACTAATCGCCTTTAAATCGTCATATAAGGAGTAATAAAAATGGACTCAGTTTCACCTAAATCACATAACAAATACTCTTTCCTCTTCAGGGAGTCCATTAACTTACCAGCTTACTTCAATAGCTAATGGTAGAGTAACTGTACTTACAGAGATCTTTGACATTTGGTTAAATTCTCTCCTTATAAGGCTTTACACTTAATTCATTAAGAGACAGACAACATCAGACCATATTTAATTATGAAAAGGACATATTTGCCCGAGAGTCACAAAAATTACATTATCATCTCTTTTGAACCATAAACAACCTCATGAGACCATGAGTGTGTGAGGCTATAAAAGTGAACATCAACATGGTAACATACGCACAACAACAATGCTATCAAAGGACAACTTCAAATTTGACCTGATGGTGGTGCTAGAAAAAAGGTCATGGGGTCACCAAAGAATTCATCCTCTGGGGAACACGAACACCTGTACAAAATTTAATTGCAGTCCATCCAATTGTCTCTGATGTTTTTCAGCTGGGGTGAAATCTGTTGAAAGGTTTTTGAGATATGTTGCAAACTAATGACAAGATAAAAAATGGGACCTAAAACTTAACCACCTTGATACAAGTAATCAAAGATACAAACTTTTTTATAACTGTAGAAGCTCCTGATTCACATAGAATAATGCAACATGTCCGTTGTCCTGACTTTCCACAAAGTCACATGAATAAGCACAAAAATTCAAAGAGTATCCACACAAAGAAATGCTGAACACTTAGTCACAAGAGCAGTTTAAGATTTTTCACACCGTCCCAGAATAGACCGAACTTACTGAGAAGTGTCTTGTGCTCATCCATTAGAGTGTGTGTTCGCACAGGAGTGTATGTGTGTGTACATGTGAAATTATCTCCTCTGAGTATGTCCTACTGAGTGAATAGACTTCTGTTGAAGCTGATAATGCAGAGAGGGAGCTGTGTGATGGAGCATGGAGCAGGAAAGCAGCTAACTGACACTGACTGTGTGCAGAGTATTCCTAACACACTTTAAAAGACACACCCCTTCCCTCATTGTAACTTGTTGCCTTTCACAAAGCCTGAGTATGTCAGTCAGTGTGGGATAGGTCACATACCCCATGTGTATTATCAGTTTACAGAGCAATCACAGTAAGGCAGTCTCACTATACCAACACAAAAACAGACAATGAGAGGGAGAAAATTTTCCAAGATTCTCCCACAGCAAATAAAAGCTCCTTCTAAACTGATTAGGCACACACAACGTGTGACACTGTACAGCCATTTTACAACCGCTGTGTGTGTGTTTTCAGCCATGCTTGTGGCTTTATGGATGGCAAAGTGTGTCTGACCACTTTGTTCCAGATATAAATATTTCAGATGGATGGCCATGAAATGTTGTACAGACATTCATGGTACCCAGAGGATGAATCCTATCCCCTTCCAACTATCCCCTTACAATAGCACCACCATGAGGTTGACATTTGTGGTTTTGAGTGAAATGGGTCGACAATCATTGGATGGATTTGCATGAAATTTGGTACAAACATTCATGTCCCTCTCAGATTCAAGCTGCAGATCTCACACTCTCTTCGCTCTTTATTATTATTATTATTATTATTATTTATTCCGCCGTTTTTTGGCATCTAACTAGTTCTGTACCGTTTGTCCTACAAACTTGGTTCCAACTTCAAATTGTACATCATGAGATGGGTGCTATTACCTGTGTTGCTGATATCTGTAATGGTTGATTTTATATTAATATTTTTATGCATTTTAAAATGACTGTGTTCCTATGAAGGGAAGGCTTTCAAGTTTCTTTGTCAATCATGTCTTATTCTAACAAAAAAATGGCTCCTAAGCACCAATAGAAGGCAAATCAGAGTTTGAAGCAATGTTTATCTCTTTGAGTCTGTATCAAATTGCATGAAGTTTACCCATCCTATTTTTAGACTCATTTGCACAGATATAGTTGGAGATATATCTTAAAGCCTATTATTTTATTTATGTTATCTAGTAGTGTATGTATCGTAGTGTGTATGAATATATTTGTAAATTTTGTTTGTTTTGTGTAAATTGTGTATATTCTGTTACTATAATTTTATTCTACCTATCTATCTCCATTTGCATCCCTTTATCCTCATCACTGTTTTAGAGCACTGACCTGAGGCAAGGGTCGAGACCTCATACGGCACTGTGCTGTCACTTCATGGTTAAGTGAGTGGAAGAGGACGGTAGCTGACTGCTGTGTGTTTGTCCCAGCAGACTGACTCGTTGTGTCACAGGGACCTTACATAACTACGAGGCCTGCAGGGTGACAACACTGTCTCTGTCTGCCACTGACTCTCTTTTGCTACAGCTGACAAAGTTCTCTCCCCATGTTCTCCACCCTGGTGTCATTTCTCCCATTCCCCTCTCTCTGATTATTCCTCTTCATTTCTCTTCTCTTTCTCTAACCCTCTCTCTCTCTTCCTCCGCCTGCACATTTCTTCGTCTCCTCAAGCAGCAGTGTGGAAACCTTTGTGGAAACATTTCTCCACAGCTGGTCTGAGACTAAGCTTATCAGTTCCTCTGATTTACAGACCTTTGTGTACTGTGCTGTATCTGTGTGTGTACATATCATGTGCATCTCCATGTGCCTTGCATGGATGCAGACATGTGCTATGCCTATGGGTAAAAGTAGGAAAATCTAATGTTTACATACAAGCAGACAATACAACTAAAAACAAAAGCAACAAAAGTTTTGCTGCTGTTTTCCTTGCTGTTCTTAAAGAAACAGTTTGCATTTTAGGAAATACACTTGTTTGTTTTCTTGCAGAGTTAGATGAGATGATTGACACTTTCATACCCGAGCATTAAGTACAGTGCTGGAGCCAGCAGATTAGCTTAGTTTAGCGGGGGAAACAACTAGCCTGGCTTTCTCTAAAGTAATAAAATACACCTACCAACACCTTAAAAGCTCACAAATTAATACGGCGTATCTCTCTTTTGTTCAATTTATGCACAAGCCGTGTTGTAAAAACAGCAATTTGACATGCTGTTGTTCCAATAAATAATGGTACCTAGACTACAAATATTAATTTTAACATGAATCTTGTACTGCATAGTGTACGGATTAAACCATGAGAGATACAACCTCTTACTAAGTGAACTTCAGACATGCTGATAGGTGTATTTTCAAATTTTTGGACAGAGCCAGGCATTCTGTTTCCCCCTGCTCCCAGTGTTTATGCAAAGCTAAGCTAATCCACAATTTGTGGTTTCAAAAGGGATTACGCACTGTAACAATCTGCTGGGTGAAGTAACTTGTAATGAATTAGTGACCTTTAGAGGTGAAGATAGGAAGATTTTTTAACTTTGTTTCCCCTTGTTTCCATTCTTTATGCTAAGCTAAGCTGAACAGTCTCCATACTGGCTCCTTTAAACTGACAAAATGAAGAAATATTCCTTCAGACGCCCTGTTATTTGGACAACTGACAAACGAGAGTTTTGTTTTCGTTAGTGCGTGTGTCTGTTCTCACTTTGTGTGCTGTTGTGTTTGACTCCTGGAAGGAAGCCTCTCTTAGCTTTTGCTCTTCGATAAGGATATCCCTCAGGTGTTCATTCACCTGGAGAGAGAGAGTGAGAGAGAGAGAGAGAGAAACACACACAGGCAGAGATGAAGGTAAAATTTCAGAAGAGAATTTTGTGCACATTGACAGACTGAATGGTGAGTCTGCAATGGAAAGAGGAGAAACATGAACATTAGAACAAGAGGCTCTACACATCAAAGAAAAACGTTTCAACACCACCTCTGCTCATTAGCCACTGATGCTAAATATTAATATAACCTACAGTACTCAAACTCAAGCAAAGTGTAGTCTAATGATAGTATTTTTCCTTCAAAACGTTTTTTACAGTCACTGCTTTTCCATCTTCAAAGGTTCTGAAAAACATTTTGTCCTGAGGATACACATGGTCAGAAATACACATGTGCTTTCTTTATGTGTGTCTGTAATTGAATCCTGCACATGTATCTTCCTGCTTTTGGAACGAGAGCGGCAAGCGCATGAGCTTCTTCAGCAAGAAACGTCAGTGAACATTGTATGTTTAATTGATTCATTCATGCCATGCTGGGTCTTGTTTCATTATTTGAAACTAAGCAAAGTGTCTTTTGAGAGAACTGTCTTCCCTTAAAATGTCCTGCAACGTCCGTAAAAATTACTTCAAATGACTAAATAATCTGTAAGGTGATGAACTAAACTAAAGATGCAATCACAGAGACTTAAACACTTCCCTCTTAAAGCTTACAGCAGAGGCTCTTGGTCTGACTTTACCCTCCCAATCCTGCTTTAGCAGACCAGAAGGGGTTAGGGAGAGTCAGTTATCGTTTAGTAATCTCGCTAACATGATTACATGTGTACTTGGTGCCAGTTCTTCATATAGCTCTTTTGTAAATATATTAGATTTTGAACCAGGAGCAGAGGAATTGAGCGCTGACACACTTTTCACACCTCTCGTGCCTTCTATATCTGGAGAAAAACAAAGTACTGTGTCCGCTGTCACAAAAGGCTCACAGATGTGTACAGTTGCTATCTTCTGAAATGAGAAAGCACGTCCTTGTGGTTTTGTGTGCACACGAGTGTGTGTATGTGTACCTTGTTGATCCAAGTGGTGATTGCATCCTCAGTGTCATAAGGCAGCTCCTGGATGTGTCCATCACTGTGCGAGGGTTCAGCAGAGGAGTACCTGTTGATGCAGGACATCACCCTGTCCACACTCACCATCTCCACGGTATACGCCATCATCAGGGTGTCTATGAGCGCCAGATGGGAACTCTGTAAAGACACACAGCAGCGTTGCAAGGATTGCCTTTTACTCTCTCACTTCTTTCCAAAAGCATCAAACTGACAATTAAAGGCCTAACTCTTTATTTCCATAGTGCTTCTCTGTGCTCCTGCACATCACAAAGACCGTGGATCGACAATTTCTGGGTATTTTTGAAGTTGCCAAAATGGTTAAAACAGATTTTTCAGTTTTCATTCAACAAAAAACTGAAATGATAAGTTTAGTTCTCTTGAAAGAAAAAGGATGTAATCCAAAGTATTAACCCTTTGGATACAGCTCCAGAAGGTGTCTGGAACAGCACCTACAAAACAGATATTATGATTTCACAACACTAATTTCATAAATGTCACATGTCCTCTGTCTAAAATGCTTTTCAGCAATCTGGTATGTATCCACCCCACTTTCTTGCAGTTTTGTCAAACCTGCCAAATTCCTTGAAATTGTGTTAGGAACCCGCTTGATGATGCAAATGCAATGAAGTGATGCTGACATCTGCTGCAGCATTACACATTTCAACTAGGAGTTCTGAAAGAAAAATACTAAGCAACTAATAATGATTAAGTAATTTCCAAGTTACTAATGCAATAGTGGAAAAAAGGTGAGAATTTTCATTTTAAGGATTAGAGTTGGTAAATATGACGCTATATACTGTGAGGCAATATAACTGTGTCTATAGCAAAGATTTTGCCATACAGTGATATCTTTGGGGGACATTTTACGCCTTTTTAAATGAGAGAGTTGACAGTAGAGCGATGACAGGAAATGATGGGGGGGCAATATGCAACATCCAGCTGTAAAAATACATTTAAAAATAAAATAAAATTCACTACTCAAACTGGGGACGATGCATGAATTTAGTTTATGAAAGCACACATTCCCCCATGGTGGCTTTTTATTTTTCAGCCTGCTCCTCACCATCACACTCACTTTGCGCAGTTTCATGTTTGCTGACTTCAGCGCAAATCCTCTGTGCAATTGTTTGCTATGTAAGCAAGGATCTTGCATGTGCCACGCACATTTGTTAGCTCAATGTGTAGTATGTGATCTACATTACTGTAAATCTATCATGCTTCAAACCTACTCTGTCTTGGGATGTCAGCTGAGGAAGTTGAGTGGACAGCAGGACGTTTCTGAGATGTCAGTTAAATGGGATCCAATGAACAAGAGGTTTCTCATTATCATTAGTCCAACATCTGAAACCACTTTACACTCTTAAATGTCAATACTACTTTTACAGAGCACACATGACCTAATTTTGAGTCACTGACTTTATGTGAGTGGTTTTGCCAGCCATCAACACCTACACAAAGCTTGACATTCTGTTGGCCTTTCTAATCCCATTCCAGGCCACTCAGACCAACAGACCTCCCCTTCCCTTTCCTGTCACTCCATAGATCTACTCAAAAACATTTAAGCTCTGTGTGTATGTGTGCTCGTTGCTTAGCTAAGCATCTATCTGTGCGTCCGACCTAACTGAACAAACACCTAAGGTCGGGTGTTCCATGATCCAGGTGAGTCACACCAACAGACACCTATGAGCAGTGAGACCTTGTCCCACCAGAGTCTGTACTGTCAAGCACAAGCCTCTATTCATAACCACAAGACCCTCACGTAACTGCCAGTGTGACCAAGTGTTTCCCTAAGAAACAAACAACTGATCCAATGCTATGACTCTGGTCTGCTGCTACTAGAGCACCACATGTTGTTCTGCCAGTCTAAACAGACGCAGCGTGTACAGAAGAAATACACTCCTCATGGAAATAAGTGCTGAGATGCTTAAATAAACTGGACTCAAGTGTCAACTGACGTCAGCATGTGTCATTAACTGGTCTTTTATCATTTAATCTGATTAGATTTGACTAAAAAGGAAAAAACAGCAACAAAAGACAATTGTTTGACAGGAATGTAATATTGCTGTGCAAATGCTCCTCCTTTAACCATTATTTTCATTACTGATTAATCTATTAATTCTTTCTCCAAATAAACATAATTTTTTTTTATAAAATGTCATAAAATAGTAACAGAGGTCATCACAATTTGAGATGATGGAACCAGAGAATTTTTTTTCCTAAACTGAACTCAAAGGAATAATAAATTCACAAAATGAGTTAATTTATTTTTTTTTTTTGGGGGGGGGGGGCAATTAACAATTAATTTAACTTTTTTATTTTTAATTTAATTAATTTAATTAATAATTTTCAGCTCCAGCCCTGAGAGAAATTCCCTTAACCAAATAGAGAGATTAACTATAAACTCTTACTGTAAGCTGAACAGTTGTTTATAGACACTGTATAAAGATATATGCTGGTGGACCTACGGTATATATGCTGAATGCTACAGCTGTACTGTATTACATGGGTATACAGGATTGTTTGAATTGGCTCTTGAACACAGAGCTGCCACACTGCTGGATCCTGATATTGAATTATCCATGAAACAGTCTGCAGACACTATTTTGAATTCCTGCATCTTCAGGATATTGCCAGATATTTGACATTTCATGCATTCTCCACCAGAGGTACAGTAGCCGGCCTGGCTGACAGCTGGACTGACTGACAGATTGACAGAGAGAGGAAGGGAGAGACAGGCCAAGCAGCTTACACTGGAGCTGCAGGTCCAGAAAACATGATTTTCATGACAACCCACTAAGCTTTTTCTGTGATTGAAGCTTTTCTGAGCATATTTGCATAAAACCCCTAAATCTTTAATGATGCGGAGAAACTTGTGTAGTGTGTGTGCATCTATGTGTGTCTGTGGGTGTGTATGTGTGTGTTGGATGGAGAAGCCACTTGAATTTAAATGGTAATGGCAAATCACTTTAATTAGGATTTTTATAAATTTACATCTGCAATCAAATAGCTGCATTCAAAAAACATATTTTGTGGAACGTAAAAGTTTTGCCATCACTTGACAAATTTTTTATATAGTTTCTAAGGAACAGTATGAAAGGTATTAGAGGTGGTCAAAAAAGGAGGAGGAGTATTTGTATGTATTTTTTCTTTTTTCTGAGGGGAGAGTACATTTTTTGAAGAAAAGCGGAGTATTAGTAAAGTAAAGTATTAGTATTATAGTACTACTGTCTAATAGTTACAACAGGTAACGCCCTGTATGTGAGTGTGTGTCAAACCACATGTCCTTAACCGGTGTATTGTTGTTACATTTCTGTGTTGTGCAGAGATTAAACAAACACGTTAACAGTCAACATGTGAAATTAGTGAGCAGTAAAGGTGCTGGTAGGCATATTTTGGATAGAGCCAGGCAAGCTGCTTCCCCCTGTTTCCATTTTGTTTGCTGAGGTAAGTTAGCTCCGTAATTAAAAAAAACAGACATGAGTGGCATTGATCTTCTGATCTAACTCTGTGTGTATTTCCCAAAATGTCAAACTATTCCTTTAATAACATTGAGGAGGGCGTTGCTTTTTAAAAAGTGAAACATCAGCCCCTCTCCAGACCCCAATCATTTCATCCAGTCATTAAGTGAAAAATATATTTAATATATTAACTTATTGGGAGAAAACTGGTAGTTCTATGTAAAATCAAACGTTTTGCACCCCCATATCGCATAAATGGCATGATCCCTGTTTTGCTGCAAAGCTTCAATTGTGAGATTCACAGTCAAATCAGGCCCATCAAAGCATCGAATCTTCCGACTATTTGGGGTCAGCCCTAACTATTATTATTATAATTTTATTACCGTAAAACTTAAATTACAAGCCCAGTCCCAGTCAGATGCCTGTCCCTTTAACTGGCCTGGTATGGCTACCTGTTTTGACAAATAAACACAGGTCTCAATTAGAAGCCTGGTCTGGTTTTTATTTCAGTTGGTCTCTCTCTCTCTTTCTCTCTGTGCTTGAGGTTGGCCTAGATCAAATGAATGATTCATAATTAATATGTTATCCGATAGTCTAAATTAATAGTAGCCTATTTCCCATCTTTGCTGAACAAGAGTTTTGTGCAGAAGGAATTAAAGGCCTGTCCCAAATATAGGCAGGGTGAGTTCGGTGATTGGAGCAAATAAAAGCACGACTATTAACTGAAGTTTTACAATAATTATATTATTATTACTATTGAAATATTGACAGATTGAAAGGTCAGAGGACTGAACTACATCTAGGTTTTTCTGTGTCACTGTGTATATGGAGCCGCTGATTACATATCTACAGACTGTTCTCGTATTCACTACTGTTGACACTACAGCATGGGTTTAAAAGCCATGTGCTGTCTATTATCCAGTCACAAAGACCTTTGGCGTATGTGTGTGTGTGTGTGTGTGTGTGTGTGTGTGTGTGTGTGTGTGTGTGTGTGTGTGTGTGTGTGTGTGCGCGCGCGCACACAGACACAAGTCTAAACCAGTCAAGGTGACAGACACGCCTTATAAGGCTGTGGAAATGGCAGACACTGGTCATAAAGAGCTGTAAAGATCTACAGTGTGGCTACACAAGTGTGTATGCGTGTGTGTGCCGTTGAACAAAGGCATGTATAGGAAAGCAAAATACAGCTGAGCAAACAGATAATCAAAGTAAGCTCTTTCTCCACAAACATCACAAGTGTCCATTCAATGCAGGTACACACTCCTACATCTGAGCAACACAAATGTTTTTTATTGTACAACTTTAGCTTTTAGCTTGTCTGGTCCTACTGAGGCGTTAGTGTGTACTGACAAACAAACCACCACTAAAAATAATAATATACACTCTCGCTATCTTTCTCACACACATCCAAAAAATCCCACAAATCCTTCAGCAATATTTGTCAGAAAGCTTTTACATGGAGGTACACGCCCCTCTGCAGTAAAATTCAATTACCGCTATGGCTCTAGTTCCTACATCACTTTCTCATTTCAGCGTTTTAACGCTCAGAAGGCAGCGCGTTTGAAGCATGCGCGAGACGGAAAAGAAGTCATTGAGTAGAAGGAAAGTAGAGCTAGAAAAAGGACACACTGGACTTGTGCAGACTGCAGGAGTTCTGACACCTCTTTGGAGGTGTGTGTGAGTGTGTGAAGAGGGGGTGATTTGGGGGGGGCTCTCATTTGTGCATCAGACGTGCTTTGACTCACTGCGAGACTCCACCCTCCACAGTGCTGCAGTAATGCACATCACGTCTTCCTCCTTCCTCCTCTCTTCCCATCAACCCCCCTTGCTCCCCCTGTACTCCGCTCTTCTCCTCCCCCAACACCCCCCCCTTCCAGATGGCCATATTAACAGTGGACCTTTTCCACTCGTTATCTGGCACACACACTTTGTCCTGCCTGCCAAAAAGGCAATACCTTACCCTTCCTTCCTCTCCTCTCTTCTTTCCTTCCCCCTTTCCATTCATCCTCTTGCAGACTTCCACATTCACCCCTTCCTCTCTTCTCTCACTCTACTTTCCCCCTGGATCACAGCCAAATGGCAGTACCTAAACTCCATCCCTAGCTCCCCCAAAACCAAACCACTCTTTCTCCCTCTATATCAATTCGCCGTCTGACAGACTGCCGCGCTCCTCCCCCCCCCGACATGAGTTATTCTTCTGTATTTGGAAAAGCATGAGGTCATCATTTTCTCTGCAGATATACCATAACCCAAAATGAAAAGCCTCTACTTTAGCGTGACTGAAATTATCCTGCTGAGTATACACACACACACACACACACACACACAGACACACATACACACACACACACACACACACACACAGCTCCTCTACTTTGCAGAACCAATGTAACAAATTCATAGGGCTCAGAGGAATAATAAGGATGGACAGATTAACAAATTGACTGGCTGTGTGCTACACAAATGAAGGTCAATAGTCACAGGGAGTCGATGGACTACAGGCTCCATTTGTCTACTTATTGCTGTCACTAAATCTCTCACCATACACACAGAATCACAGACGAAGAGAGAGAGAGATGTTAAGACATACACAGAGACTACACATGCACTTTTATAGGTGTGAATGCACAAGTGTTGCACCTTCATGACATCCTCAATCAATGAGTTATGCAGTCAGCACAATCAACCGTAAACATAAAAATATCCTTCACTGGTGACTTTGACTTATGAGTTGTAAAAAGGGAGAGCACAAGCAGAGTAAAATACTGGCTACAACCTGCATGAAGGAAAGAATGTGTGGGCACTAGAGGGCTTGATGAAATACCCTTAAGCCTCAATTAAAATTTTCAGGAGATAACAATGTCCCAGTCTCATTTAATCCACAGAAATGACAGTCTGGGTGAGACAGAGGCAGAGGTTAGCACAGGCTAAACAGGACCATGACAGGAAGAGAGAGATGGAGACAGAAGGTGGCAAACTGTGACATAGACAAGAGAGTCGGGGAAAGAAGCAGAAGACAGAGAGAGTGAGGACAGGATAGAGACGGGGGGGGGGGGGGGGGGGGGGGGGTGCACTGCAATGCAGACACCTTTTGGCGTCAGCAGAAGTGCCTGGTCTCCAACCATGCGTGTGCTAGTCTGGATCGAGCGGCCACAGACTCTCCCTCCTTTCATAACTTAAACACCATAAATTAACGCTTTTTGTGGTTTAGAATCTATTACACTCCACTCACAGCCAAGGTGATAGTACTATGTTCGAGAGCTGAAACAGTGAGCTTATTGATTGATTAGTCAATCAACAAGGAATTACAGACAATTGTGATAACTGCTTAAGTGAAGTTGTTTCTCAGGCAACAATGCCCCAAATTAGCTTTTTCCAGCCTCTCAGGTGTGAGAATCTGCTGCTTGTCTCTGTTTCATATAAATGTAAACGGAATATCATTGGGTTTTGGAGCATTAAAAAGACATTACTCCTTGGCATTTTTGTCTGTTTTGTGATATTCTATAGATTAAATGCCTATGCTATAAATAAACATCTAATTGTATGTTGCAGCCTTATTACATTCTTCCATCCAGTATTGACAAAATACTAGAACATCTCTTGGTGGTGTGAGCTAAGGCATGTTTGCCCGGTGCTGTCTAATGACACAGAGGCTGAACAGTGAGTAATGGGTTGCTATAGGAAACCCGTCATTAGCGGTTGTTTTTCCCTCAACTGGACAGATCTGCAGGACGGTCTAACAGCAGGACATATAGAGCGGCACACACAAACACACTATCATGTAACTCACTTACTGCTAGGGCTGGGCAATAAAACAATAATGATAATTATCGCAATATAATTTTCCTCAATAACAATATAATAAATGTCCAATATAGCATCTATAAATATTTGGTTTGATTAATTTGAATCACAAACAAATTAGCACTTCATTTAAAATAATTATTTTGTTGAGAAAAAGATTTACTAGTCATATTTGTTGAGAAAGATTTTTATCATAATAGTTTTAATTGTTCTACCTCAGATTTGTTAAGTGATCCACTGTGTGGCATCAAGTGTTTGTCAGATTCTGACTAACCATACAATTAACCATCTGGTTTCTTCTATTTACACTCAGGAGCAAAAATCAGCCTTTAAACTCGAAAGAAATAATGATTTGACATATATCGTGATAATTATCGATATCGAATGATATGAAATGTTTATATCGTGATAAAATTTTTGGCCATATTTATTATTATTATTATTATTATTTATTTAGCCCTACTTACTGCCCATGAAGGGAAGACACAGCAAAGCACACAGTAAAATCCACTGTTACAGGCCTGAAGAGATTAGTTGATTCATCAATTAGTCTGCTGACAGAAAATAAATCAATTTAAGTCATGTAACAAACATTTGCTGGTTCCAGTAAATGTTATATGTTAGGGATTCGGACTGTTCAAAACCTGAGCATCAATAAATCAAATCAAGCGGATAAAAGATGGAATATTGGGCTCTAGGAAATTTTAATGGGCAATTTTGCTAGTTTTTGACATTTTATAGATGCTTCATTTTTTTCATTTTGATTTTTTTTTTTTTTTTTTTTACAGATAAATGCATATAAAATGCCATCACAGTGAGTGAATATACATTTATCAGAACTGTTGAGGATAACAGACTGAGATCTAAATAAAGTCATCCCATTTCACCATATCTCTGAGGTTATTAACCTATGCATTTATGTACAGTAATAAAAAATGTATACAGGAAAAGTGCATATGAATAAATGCAAACATTTAGGTTTGTCCATACACATTAAAAAAGATAAATCGGTCTGAACTGTAAAATGCAAAACCAGCTAAAAATTTGGATGTTTCTATTCACCATGTGTATAGGCGTGTTGGTCAGATCTCTCTCAGTGACCAGTCGGTCCTGGTCAGTGACATACAGGCCTTTCTGGGCCAGGGCCTGGATGACAGCGTTGTGTCCCAGTAAAGGTTTGACAGCATCACTGCGGAGGATCAGGCTCCCCGCCCGACAGTAGAGCTCTGCAGACTGGAGCAAGCAGGCCACCGGAGGCTTCAGGTGCTCCTGGTTGTACTGGTCCCTGTATAAAGGCTCAGCCAGCTCCTCTGGTACTGCATCTGAGGGGAGAGAAAGACAGGATATGGGTTTGGAGCTGAATTTGAGCAACATGCTGAGACGCCACCATCGACAGAGAAGCAAATAGTTACTGCAGGCAGGCAATAAAAATAGCTATGCTATTATTCTTTCTATATTTTACTGCCTTTGTTGCTATGGCTTCACTACATTGTAGCTCAGAGCCTCGCCCTCCTGGCCACATCCAGATCAAAGCTTGTTGCACACGTACGATCACATACACCCAGAAAAGATACACCACAAAACCTGCACATACACGAAAACACAGAGGAAAGCAAGTTCATCTAAGCCATAAACTCAGTTAGTAGCAAAAGGCACACCAATGCCATGTGTATATCTGCAGGTGCTTATCTTACTGAAGATCTACACAGGGCAACTTGTGAGTACAAGCCGCAGTTTGAGTATGCGTGTGTGTCAGGCATGCTGCATCCTATATGTGTGTAGGTAGAAGTGGAAGTTACATAGCATGGAGTACATTCTAATCCTGTTACCTCATCCAGTAAATCTGATCACACACACACTTTTGTCTCTCCTTCTTTCTTCACCAGACTATGTTGTTGTTAACCACATGTTGTGACTCAAAGTTATCCTATACATCCTATGCACCTCTGTCCCATGTGTATCGCTTTAGTCATGCAAAAAAACTTTGTATGGGAATGTGTGTGTGTGTGTTTGTGAGTGTTTTATAACATGGCATGCTTCTGTGTGAGTGTGTGTTCCTGGTGTGTGTGGGGTCATTTCCTCTCTGCCTGCCTGAATCACACTGAAGGAAACAAAGGACACTAAAGGAATCTATCTTAAAGCTACAGCTTTCTGTTACTTAACCCTCCAAAATAACAACAATGTAAAGCAAAAAAAGCTCAACAAAACTAAAATTATATAATGAAAGCTCAGAAAAATAACGTGTGATCAAACCTCAGCAGTTTTGAATGTGTCTGTGGTTAGAGCAGCCACCCCATAACCCCGCGCTGGGTGATGAAAAGATATATTTAAAGTAACAGGCAGATGTTAAACCACCTCAGCATCTACTTTATAACAAGCCCTCCTGTGTCTAGTCACAACTATTAAATACAACTTTTATCCATATTTGTGCAAAGTGATTAAGGTACTTTCGTTAAAAATGGTCAGTTAAAGTACACTCTCTGAAGAGCATTCACTTAGAAGCTGTTCATAAAGATAAAGCTTTCATTTCAGATAATGGCTTGCCTTTACACTTGAAAGTTCTTGAAAGTGTTCACCTTTAAGCTTTGAGGTTAACAAACTCATTTTTTATAACATATATTTTAATAATGAACAGCAGGCTAGTTTTTCTAGAGTTCATGGAAATCTGCCTTGTCAAGTAAAAACCCTCTCCTTTGTGTTTGGCCATCAAAGAGGAAACAGACAGGAAGTAGCTGCCACAGGAAGTCCAGGCACGGAGAAGCCTGCTCCCTAAAGACCCGCGGGATCACAGCTCAGCATACACAACATCACAGTCAGCAGTGTTTATCTCTGCTGCCTAACTGCTCTATGTTAATAAAAACTTGGTGAACTATGGTAATGAGGTCTAGACTTTTTACAGAGATTAGGTTAGTAGTTAGCTTTGGCTTATATGTTGTTAGTACGTGGTGCTGGCTCACTCTCCCTTTGAAATAGCGCTATCCCAAATTATACAGATTATTGTCACACGATAGACTAGATAATAAAAAATGACTTTCACCCTGCATTTACATTTTTGTTACTTGAGAAACAAGCTGTGAATAGAACACTGACATATTATCACCTTTTTAGCTAGTATGGTGAACTTGTAAGCAAACAGTTGCCAATTTACATATCAAGCAGACATGGAGCAACATCATTATTCATTTAGAGCCCTATTTTTGGCCACCTGATGAATGTAAGTCATATATTCTCTCTCTTTTAGCTGTTTTTGGTCTCTACCAACTCCTGCGGGAAATATCTGGTGCTTTAGCTGCTAAATGCTGCATTATGTTCACCAGCTTGCTGCTAACTGTGTCTGTCTGTATTTTGGTGCTGGGTAGTTAGCGTGAAGTCGGGTTTTTACAACTTTTCTCTTCTGAAAACAGCTGCCTGCTGTGACAAAATACAACTCTATGAGAGCGATGATGACAGTGAACCAAAACAGTAAAGTTACATACTGTAAAACCAAAACAATGAGCTGAAAGAGGCTAAAACTCTGAGGGGAAGTGAGAGCAGGCAGGAATGACTCTTTATGAGGGCAGGCTGCCAAAGCTGCTTCTAGACCACAATGAGGACAGGACACAGGCTAGAGCTCGGACACATGTAGTCACGTAGAAAGAATATTTACTCACACACACACACACACACACACACACACACACACACACATGTCCAAAGGAAAACACCACCAAGAATAACAAAACATAACAGTCTGGAAGCTGTTCTACTGTATGCAGCTTTTATAAGAATCTAGTGATAATTCTCTGCGGCTGGACTACTTGTCGTACAAGCAAAATCTATCACGTACTCATGTCCATTGTACATATAAAATTATTGAGTATGTTCGCTTTTTCAACATTAAACTAATTTGGAAGATGCTGCTGTCCAAAACAACTTACGACCATTCAGCTCATGAGGACCACATTAGGAGCAATTTTAGTTTTCAGTGTCTTGCTCAGTGACACATATACTGACAGGAGAAGCTACGGATAAAATCAATAACCTCATGATTAACAGCCAACCCTTTCTACCATATGAGAACAGGATGCCAAGATAGGTTACAAATGATCTCTCATAGCATTTGTCTACTTGATGGTTGGTGGCAAACGTAATCATATACTGGATAACCATTATGTATTTATTTCCTTACACAACATGCTAAGTTAGGTAGTGGACCACATAAGCTAGCTTCTCATTTCAAAGGACCGTAACACAGAGCAGAAAGACATGAAAATCACTGCACAGCTGTTAGCTGATCAAGTCCCTTCACTAATGTACTCCATCAGATTTCACTGATTCTGAATTCTGATTTCACTGAAGTTCCCTCATTGCTTTAGATAAAAAAGCAGAATTTATTCTACCATGGATGGATATAATAGGCCTACTCTTGGCTCTCTGTGGTCATTTGTTCTTCAAGTGATGCTGATGGAGCTGAGGAATTGCATTTCCATCCAAACAAGTGCAAGTTCTGAATGAGCTGAATGAAAGGTTAGTGTTGGTGACCTGTGGTGATGCTGCTTACATCCCTGCTGTTACCTGAGTGATGCAGCCAAGTCAATCCAGAATCAATGTGGTGTCTGTGCTGCAGTTGATAATGGGATAAGGGTGCTCCGATTGATCGGTCACCGATCGTAATCGGACGATAATGGCTTTAACTAGTTTGATCAGTGGTCGTTAAAAAGGCCGATAAGAAAAGCCGATCAGATGATGCAATACTCGCCAGACAAAACAACTAAAACGTTTCACTACGCGGTCTGAGCGGTTTTCAAAGCTAGCTAGCACCAAAGTCCTTTTCAGACAGGAAGGGATTGATGCGCCCACTTAATCATTTACAATTAGAGTTGAGCAGCAATCAGACAAGTGGAGCAACAAGCAGGAGCGATCATGTGAAACTGTCGCGGCTGTGCTCAACCACACGCTACCCACAACCGGAGTTTAATAGACACATCAGGCAGAGAGAGACTGATCCTTCAGTGTGAGTTTACTGATGCAAAGAGCGACTGCCTCTCTTTTTCAGTTTTCATTACAAAACAGACACCTTTTGCTACGTTTCCCCCTCCCGTCCAGATTAAAACGGTGAATCAGAAGATGTTTGTTTGAAAACGCTGCTGCCCCAGTGGGCAAACAGAGGACTTTATAATACGATGACACACACTCACATTTGGCTTTGTGAGTCGGTCTTATCAATCATGCAAAGGAAAAACACGCTACTTACAATTTTAGTTTTGATATTTTTATTAAAATATATGTAGGCTACTGTGTAAATAACACTTAACAGTTAGCCTACTGTGCATGTTGCTGTATTTACTTTGCGACAACTCCCAGTCTGTTTCTGCCGCCGCCGTCTCTCTGTACTCCCTTGTTACTTTCAGTAACAGTTCCACTTTGTTCGTGGCTGCTTTGGTTTAAGTCTCTAAGACAGATTGAGCGGAATTTGTTGCCCATGTTTCCTGGCAATAAAATAAACAGTTGTCATTTCATGATACTTTATCATCTGGTAACTTTAACACTTACATGACCATAATACATTGTTTTTAGGACCAATTAAATACAGTTTACTGTATAATGCTACATGATAAATAAAATGCTCCAAATAGACCCAGCAATTGGTGATCGGCCAAAGAAATCCTGATCGGAGCAGCTCTATAATAACCCTTTGGTGTAAACCTACCATCAAATGAAATCAATATTCAAAACTGTCTGACAAGGTAATCGCTGGCTGTGATTTACAAAACTTCACCATGTGTCAAAGATCTGACCTCACAATTTAAATTTAAATGTAAATTGACAATGCTGTCCCTGCACTGATTCTTAAAATCTTCCTCCAATCAAAAATGTGGTTTGCTTATTGTTTGCTTTTGTATTAATATATTGTGGATTTTTCAATAAGATGGAGTAGATGTAATTTTAATTAATTTCAATTAGGTAATTTAACTTTTTGTGAAAAATCAGGCTGCAATAATTAATCAAAGCAGATTTTTTTGGTCTTAAAGCATGTGGGGCTCTTTAACAATACTTGAACCCATCATGCTAGCACTTAAGCACTGTTCCTATGATGCCAAAATGGAGACACATCAGGGCAAAAGTGTGGAGGCAGTAAAGCTGTGCTCCCTCTCCCTCTCACCCTCTCACAAAACTCCACATGCACAAATGTCGGTCCACATCTTTACAAAGCATCTTAAAGCCCATTTGGTTTCTTTGGCGTTCTTTTGATTTTATAGTTTCCTCCTTTTATAAACTGTCCTCTTTTTGTCTTCTTTTTCCCTCCTCTTTCTTCTTATTGTATATCACTTCGTAACTTAGGAACTTATGTTTGAAAAGTGCTATATGAACTATACTTCTGTGCTTGTTACTGCACTTTGTGTATATGTGGAGTATGTTTTAGCACATACATCTGTCTCTCTGAAGCTTAACTACAAGTTTTCAGCAGGTGAACAGGTTGTTGCATCTGAGCATCACCAGATTCATACCATCGCTCATGCATCCAAACTAGGCCAAACGAGGCTCTGAGGACTGGTTGGTAACGAATTGGGCCACAGTTCTCGGCAGTGCCGGGAGCTGAAACTGTGTCACTAAAGGGATGGGGAAAAAACACGGCGGCAGCGGTATGCTAACAGCCACAGGTCTTGTTGAACTAAGAATGGCTTTCTCACATGTTGCTGTCCTTAACTTTGTATGTCTCCCCCACCATTTCATGCTATCCAAGAGTTTAAAAAAGGGTCATATGCAGCTCTATTCAGCACTCATTGTTGGATCAATGGGTATGATTCAGAGGTCGGTCTTTTGATCTCTCTCTTTCTAGGTTTGTCTGTCCGTGTGGCGGCTCTGAGTACTGTACATGGAGGAGCAGCAGTTAAAAGCATCCATTAGGAGCTGGGGTAAACCTCGGGCCTGAGAGCAGGCTGGCATTACTGTTTATGAGGGCAGGCCGCCAGAGCTGCTTTCAGACCACACTCAGGACAGGAGACGGGCCAGAGCACAGACACATGTAGTCACGTATAAAGAATAATTACTGACGCACATGTCCATATGAAAACACCACAACTGTAACAGTCAAGAAAAGCAAAACACAACAGTTGGCTGGCTGCAGTTGTTATATTGTGCTTAGAAAGGAATGACTTTAGTATAGTTGAAATAATTAGTCAGTTATATCATAAACCCTTATTGAATTGAATTCATCTGTTGAAGTCATTTTTCAAGCCAAATACGGAAGAAGCTTCTCTAACACCAGCTTTTTAATTATGAAGATTTGCTGTTTTTATTGTCTTACTATTAAGTAAACTGAATATCTTTCGGTTTTAGACAGTCGGTTGGACAAAACAAGACATTTTAAGAAATCACCTTGATCTTTAGGAAAGTGTGATGGGCATTAATCACTATATTCTGACATTTTATAGAACAAAAGATTGAGCTTTTAAGTCATTTTTCAAGCAGATGCATCAAAGAGGACGTGCTTCTGTTTTGTCTTGTGTGATAGTAAACTGAATATCTCTGGAGCTTGGACTGTTGTTTGGTTAAAACAAGACACTTTAAGGCACCACCTCGGGCTTCAGGAAAGTGCGATGAGCATTAATCAACATTTAGATTAAATATTTTAGAACATTTGGATCGCCTGCAAGTAAAAAAAAAAACAGAAGGCAGCCATTAGACTTATGAACATCCACAGCACAAGACAAGAGTAAACTGTGTGCATCTCTTGTGTGTACAGAATGACAAATTAATTTCCCCTTTTTGCACTTGTTGACATGATGTGTCTTTGTGGTGTTGCACACTGTTGGCCAGCTACAGATTCACCACTGCCATTAACCTTTAGTCATGCATTTCAACTATTTTCTTACCTTAAAATATTTATTGTTTTCATGCGTGTTAATACATGTGTGAATTGTGTTTTCAAACTCGCTTGCCTCAAATTGCATTGAGTTTTCTGGCTTGTTGGCAGTCCTAAACATTGACCTTAAGTCCCTGCGTCTGTTGATCAGCCATCAAACAGTAAAGGCTGACAGTAGATGTGCAGTCAAGTATCTTAAGCCAAGTCCAGTTGACCTTGATTTTAACCTTCTTTGGATAACTCTGACCTGGATGACTGAGAATCTTCACAGACATCTGTAGTCAGAGTGTTACATAATAGGTTTGGCCTGACTTCTGCAGTGGGGAATAATTAGCATAGGTATGCAACAGGTTAAATCGATGACACGTGTGATGACATGGGCAGTGATGTAGAGGATTTGACCTATGAACTGCAGGTAAACACTGTAATGTAAACAGAAATGCAATAAGCTTATCATATGGTTATCATCAGTGATATTATTTTGCCAACTATATGGATACAGGAGACCTAGCCTATCTATGTTTGGTGATCATTATGTATTCAACTCAACTTCAGTCCACATTATTACATTATGATAATCTTATCATCAAATCCAATAATCTAATCCAGAGATGAGAACGATTAGGAGGCGCCACCTACCCGAGCCGAAAGCCTTGGCCACAAGCCACGTCAGGCTGCATGATATCTTGGCCCTGGTGAAGTCGTAGTGATCAAAGCTTTTGATGGCAGGGACGATGAAGGTCTGTCTCATCCCCCTGTCATCTGCCGCATCTCCCATGTTTTCTCTCTCCGGATCCCGCTACACTGCAGCAGGAGGATCTGTCAGCCCGAGGAATTCCTTCTGACTGCGGATGACATCCCGTCCAGAGGAATTCAATGCAGCAAAAATTTCCCCTTCTCCCGAAAAAAAAAAAAAAAAAACTTTGAGCGTGGCCTTGATTGTTGGAGAGCACGACGAGTTGGACACCAAAAAGGCGCTCCTCTGTTACTTGAGCATCCGTCTTTATGTCCTTATGTTTTAGTGATATCCTTAAACCCTGACAGCGCAACGCAGTTCAGCAGGATTTCTGAAGATTTCCTCCATTCCCTGACATTATTCACCTCAGGATGTCCGACATAACGGAGCAGCTGTGCGCCAGAGGAGGAAAAGCTACAGTCCAGCAGCGGAGGACAGTTTCCCACATTAACCAAAGACGCTGTCTGTGTCCATGTTTTTCTCGCCTTTCTTTTCTAACTGTTTTCCTCTCTCCCTCTATCTCTCCGCGGCGTCTTCTCCTCTGCGCTTTTCCTGCCGCACTGATCGGAGGATAGGATCAGTGCGCACGCGCGATCCACCCACCCAGTCTATTCAATCCCGACACGAGTCACCTCGAGTGTAACACAAACCAAAGGTGGAGTTAGACAGGGTTTCTGACTAAATCCCAGATGTTGTTTCCATGGAGAAACTGATTAAGAAAAACATTTTTTTTTTAATTCTTCAAAAAAATATATCTCTGTGACAGTTTGACTGGTGGATTTGCAGACACTGTCTAAAAGCTGCTCATTTTGTAAGAAACAAGAGTCATAAATACACCTAATATTATATCAGCCTATATATCATATCTACTTAATTTGTTTTATTTTCACTAGAAATGTGGAATGATTTAAACGAATATTTAGTATTTTGCATTGTTATTTCCTTTTAGTGTAACCCCCTTCATTACTTAAGATATGATTTATTTGATAATTTGAAATTTCAGAATCTTTATTTTTTTTTTCCATCAAAACCTTTTCACCTTTTTGATTTTCTAATGTGAAAAGTGGATGTGATTGAATATTATATTAGCCTACTTATTATTGTAAATTGAGTCAATTAAAAAAAAAGTTAAAGATGCTAAGAAATAGAAAGAAAGCTGATTTTAATTTCATAATCAGAAATACTTTATTGATTATCGAGGGAAAATTCTTTGTTACAAATAGCTCACTTGCATATCAAGGTACACCAAGTATTTGCATTTTCATTCAAGACTTTAGACTCTTACACCACTAAACTTCTGGGCTGTGGCCCAGTTACTGAATATCAATATTAGATTTTTAAAAATCTGTTTTCTAAGAACTCTTGTGTCTCCAAACTGTCAGTGTTTCATAGAAAAACAATCTTGTTTTTGCTTGGTTACAATGATATTTTTTAAAATAATATTTAGAGTCTTGGAAAGGATAAGAGGTGCAACCACTCAGAGAATGGTCTAAAATATGTCATCAGTGGCATACACAGACTCTTAAGATTTGTTTTGTTAACACCTTGGGGATTAGTTCAAGAGTCAAAACATTTTGGAGATTGTTTCAACTGCTAGAACTTGATCTGTTTACTGAAAAAGTTACTGTTGTACCAAGCGATTTAAACATGCACTTGAACAATATGGAAAATAGAAGAGCAGTGCTTCTGTCTGACACTGCACTACATAAATCATGTGAAGGGCAATGAGGAGCAATTAGGAGCATGTGACAGGACTGCTCCCTAGTGCTTAAAGTGGGTTCATGCAGCTGATGAGAACAGAAAGTATACGTCCCATATCGGTCAGTAGATGGCAGTCCTTAACTATATATTCATTTCAAAATGCTGCTGGATAGACTCTCTTTACAGCCTCCCCTAAAATCCTTAAGATGCCACTCAATTGCTCTTTTGACAGTTTTATTGAAATTTCTCTCACCAACAGTTGTAAATACAGTAGAACAAGCTGCAGTAAATACCCTCCCACAGTGACTCTTTCAGCTGTGATAATTTAGTGTTCAGAGAACATGATCATTTTTGGTTTTTTTCTAAACTGTCATTTTAGTTTATTGCCCCTCCTCTCTGTAAATTGAATCATCTGGACCTCCACCCCTATCCACAGACATTTGAGAATTATTGCCAATCACAATGTAATTAGCATTATTAATGTGAATATTTGGATGTTGTTGTTGCAACCAAGCACCTCCTTCCTGTTGTGGAGGCACACTGTCACCGAAAACATGTGCTTGTTCCATTAAAAGGTTATGGCTCTCTTTCTCCAACAACTGTGCTGTTTTACACTCTGTGATCAACTGCTTTTGGTGCTGGTTTAAATGTTTTAGTCTCTCCCGTCTCTCCATCTGCATTTTCAACTTCCGCTCCTCAGTCCAGATTGTCCTCTGTCTTTTAATCTTTGCTGGAGACAATACCTTTTTGATTTTTCTCTCAAAGCTCTCGTTCTCCTCAAGTGGAACTATTCTCTGCAGAAGCCCAGGGAGGCTGGGCATGCGGTTGTCCCGTGGCAACAGAGGGATGACGGTGTTGTATTTGTGTGCCTTGTTTATGGAGTTGTGAAGGGCAAAGTCTGTCTTCACCTCCAGCATGCGAGTGTTGAAGTTGCGGGTAAGCAGCAGAAAAGTAAAGGCTGAGTTGTTGATAGCGTCCTCCACACACACCAGAGTGCTCTTTCCAGGCACCTCAAAGTCCTCAGAGAATGTTGCACCTTCACCATCAATGACCTTTTCCAGTTTTTCTCTCATGCTCTCGGCCATATCTGCATCCTCTGGCGCATGCAAGATAACAAAGGCATAAAATATTGCCTCATCTTCCCCTTCTGCTCCTATACTTTCAGGCATTTCATTTGTAACACGCATCTTGGGTTGAACAATGTTTGTTGCAGTGGGAAGTGCAAATTTTGGTTCAGCGGTTGGTTTGGTGGTTTGGTCTAGAGTCTCATTCTGAGTGATAAGACTAACCAACTTACTGCTCTCAGCGGCTAATGTTTCATCCATCTTTGAGTGTTTCTTTGCTCCTAACAAAAGAGGCTCCTCAGAGGTCTGAGACTTCCCAGGTGTATTTTTTGCTGCACACTCACTCACAGGTATGACAGGGCCGATTAGTTTGGATTTATCTAATGTTTCTGGGGTCATTATTTTGCGCTCTTGAAATGAGGCTGTTGGAGGTATGCTTATCTCGAGATGAGAAGGGTATGAGGGCACTGAGGAGCTCGCCTGCAGTGGGCTGGGCAGACTGTGAGCTCTCTCGGACTGATCCTGGGACAGAGAAACTTTTAAAGTTGTGTTTCCTTCATTCAGGCCACTATGAGGATCATGCCCTGACTTGAGATCCGTGGAGGAGAACATCCACTCTGCAAACTGAGGCCCACAGACCACTTTAGCTTCCTCTCTGAGTTGATCATACTTCAGATCCTCACATTGACTTGTTTTTTGGTTGTCACTGGAAAGGGCTCTTTTATACGCCAGATTTCTCAGGTGCGGATCACACAGCCTCTGTTCTGTCAAAATTTTATAAATGCGAGCCAACACGGCCAAAGATTCTTCTGTTAACTCTTGGAAATGACCACAATGAAGGCTAAAATCTTCCAGTTTACCTCCACTCGTCTGCCACTTTTCAGCCAGATACTTAGCAAGGTAGTTGTCCCTCAGCGTCTGGAGTTTGTTCAGGGCCCGCGCCTCTCTCTGGAGAACGATCAGACACAAGGCGTGTATGATATTATCTTCAGGAGACTCGCCCAGCTGGAATGTCAGGCTTAGCAGTCGCTCGGGAGGCGCTTTAACTATTATGTCAAAAACGTCTCTCAGTCCCGTCCCCTGATTTTCATGTCCCCTGTGACTCATGTTCAGTCGCACTTGCTACTCAACCCCTTCAGCCTATGACAGAAGCCGACAGGATCACACACGCTTTTCCAACATGTTCTTCTTCATTTGAACTTCATTTGTTCAAAAACCTGAGTTGAGGTGCACAATTTCATAGAAAATGTCATATCTGTCAAGAGATAAAAATCAACAAACTTTAGAAGTTATGTAGTCAATATAGATGGTCACAACATGATGAGCTTTTTGTACTTTGACCTCATGTTATAAAGTTGTGTAGTACAAATTAAATTGAATAGATTAAACTTTGCATTTTTGTTCTACAAAGATCAAACTGACAGATAAAAAAAGATTTTCAGGCATTAAAACATTTAAAAATTTGATAGCAAATACTCACTGGCATGGAGTTGTACGTGCCAAAACATTACATTTAGTTTGTAAGCCTCCAGCTCAAACAAGGAAGTCACTTTCTCCTTCGGTTCCACCAGTAAAAAACTCTTTCCTTTTAACAGGAAGTTCTTAGTGCACATTTAAGATCGCCGACAGAACACCACTAAACGTGTGAGCCTTGTGAAACTTTTGGTATCAAGTTTATCAGCAACGGTACTTGTCAGTTGGAGGCCTCTGCCAGCTTATTGCACTTTTGTGCATAGTGATGACGATGATGATGATGTCACAGGTTGTGAAGTAAGGGAGCTCTTGAAGGACAAAAGAGAAAAACAGGAAGAAGAGTTCTTGACTATTTAAAACACAGTTCTCCACATTACCAAATAAGTTCCACCAGGTGTTAAAAATACTGTAATGCAAACATTGACAAAAGTTACTGATTACCTCAATAAAATGTACTTTGTGACACTCAACTTTTGTGTGCTTAAATTTCACATAACATTGCAAATCTGCCCCAAAAATAAAGCACTTGAGATGAATGTTGAGTGAGACTTTGGAAGCTCTTCGCGCACAATAGGCGCAGATGAGAGAAGAATTCTGGCTTTTCTCCCTCTGCTGAGAGGCAAGTGTATTTTTATCCACAGAGGAAACCTCCAACCCTGTATTTACCAGGGGTGGGGTCACACCAGGCAGAGTGCAAGCCAACATCAAATCCCTCAATACAGACAGAGAGCCTCACTGTTCTTAGTGCTGAGTGCTGCGTGATATGTTTACTGTATGACCACTTCTGAGGGATTACAGTGACTCTATAGGAAGTGTGGTGCCCTTACAGAATACAGTATCACCATTAATTTGATGTATAGATTACATGCCTCCAAGTTCACTGCCTAACCAGCTAACAGTACACCGAGCTACTAAGGAACTGTCTGAAAATTATCTCAGAAAAGAGGGAAGGCATTATAAATTATCTTTTGGCTAATTTTAGCCAACTTATATATTTATATATGCATAGCTATATATATAGAAATATCCTTTTGAATCCCTTGTTGAATCTTTTTAGGTAGTTTGTTTTTTTGGGGGGTGAATACATCTCTTAGTTAAAAGAACATGTTTAGTTTTTATTTCACTCAGTATCATACCTCAACCACAGAGATTCTACTGAGTAGGGCTTTCATCGCATATTTTGTCACTGCTCTTTGATATTCATTAACCCTGTCGTGACGCATTTTTCCTTTTGCTGCGAGGGAAATCTGTTTGCTCATTGCTGGGGAGCTGTGCTACAGCTGTAGAACCCATAGAAGCGAGAGCAAAAACAACACAGAAGAAATAATATTAATTCTACTTTATCTTACTTTTGTGGTTTTTGCATGCACAATGCACTGAAAGTTACCTGAAGGCAAAATGGTTGTTGCACTGCTACATGTCACAGAATCCGATGGGTCACAGAATACGGTGTAACACTGACAGTGAAAGGCGGAGCACTCGTCCTTCTCAGGTTATCAAAAATGCAACAAGTTCGTACATAAACATGATGCCCAGTAGATTAATATTTTAGCAAGGGATCTGTTGTGATTGCATTTAGCAGTTTTTCTGTTGACTTTGCTGAAGTGTATCCACTTGTCTTAGTTAAGGTGATCCGCCATGTTCAGTCTGTCAGTCTCAACAACTGCGTTGCTCAGTTAGCATGTGTTAACATGTGTTTGTATATGCCAACAGTTTTTGAAGATGTCTGTAGTGTCAGAAAGAGACAAAAGAGACCATATAAGAACAACTGTGAAAGAAAGAACATTTGGTTGCGGAGCTTTGGTATTTTACCAACTTCGAACTGAATCCAAAGTGGAACTGGCTTTCGGGAAACCCATCCCTATTTATGACGGACAATCAGACAGACAACTTGTCTTACACATAAATTGTAACATCAATTGATCTAATATCTAATAACATTTATTATTTTTATTTGAAATCTGGGGTGGGGTCAAAACATTATAGCTTGCAGTCCCACGTCGAAGCTGCCATCTATGCCCACATCAGTGGCATTAATAATCAGTTATGTATTGGTACCTCTTTATTAAAAAATAGAACGTTCTTAATTGTGTGGTATCTGTCATGATCTCTTTATTTCCACTTCTAAACTTGTACATTGGCTATATTATTGTTCCAAAATGATAGTGAGGTTTTAATTGGGGCACAACTTGTTGGAATTTGAGGAGAAGGTTGTTGAAGTGTTGCATTAAGTCAAGTAAAGGGTGCAATGAAAATAGTAATCACACTTGGGAGGGTCTTTCTTTTTCCAAGAAGTGAAACATAAGATTGAGAACAATCCCCACCCTAGTAAGTTCCGTACGGTACCGTAATTAGCCATGATATGCACATGATTTTTTTTTATAAACTCCCCCACACCATATGTGCCCTGGTATACATCCCTAACACATACACACATGCAAGTAGATGCACACATGAAAGCTCTTGCACAAAAAAACAACACACACATCTACACAGCCTCAGGATCATCCTCATCTGTCAGTTACATAACGGACTGCCAAACGTCCATCTTTATTGAGGTCAGTTCTTTCAACAAGAGAGACACACTCTCCCAGCAGCTGTGTTAGTCAGCCTGGCAGTATTTTGCCTTCACCTTCAGGCAAAACATATAGAAAGAAGCTCTGTCAGTTTGGCATATCGTGACTTTGTACAGCTTCGGTAATGGTGTTTGGAGCAAATGCTTTCTGACCTGTTTTTTTTTTTTTTTGGTTGAAATATTACGTTGTTTCAACACAAACACATCCGACTCTCTCTTTACATGCCGTGAACTAAAATACACAGATGTGTGTGTCTGTTTGCTTGTGAGTGTGGTTTCTGGCCGTGGGAGAGAGCCCTGAGGGAGAGACAGAGGGGTCACATATAAGAGGCTTTAGGGCAGACAAGTGAAAAGGAGGCCCTTTCTTGGACAGAGACTACGGATTAGGATGAAAGACGTACGAGTGGGGGATGCTCTCTCTTTTTTATCTGTCTCACACACTTGCTGCATCTCTCTCCCACATTCTGCATCACGCCTATTCAAACTGAGAAAGAAATAAAGAAGAAGATGAAAAGCAAGACACAGAGGAAAACACAGAGAGGGAAATGTAAAGCCAGATAGATGAGATAGTGAGACAGGGGCGGAGCAAAATACCATCTGAGACCCTGACAGATCGATAGCCTCTTTAGAATTCAGTTTGTGAGAGACAGAGAGAGGCCATGCAACACGCTGCTCTTTTTCCCAGCCACTTGATTCGTCACACATGCTAAGAGAATTTAACACACCCGCTTCTGGCAGGCAAATATATGCTCCACACACATGTACATGTGAAGACATACACAGATACAAGGCCATGTACTCATTCAATCGAGCGTCCACCCCCACAGTTCGGCCTCTTTTGAAACACTGAATGAAACACCTGCGGTACAACCACTTTTGCACTCAGCAGAGAAGTTCTGCATTCTCTACAGTTTTGTTGAGAAAACACAAAGCAGAATTTAACTTTAAAATCTCATGCGACAGTGCATTTTGTTCAGATAAGATGGAAGTTATATATGGATGGTTGCAGCTTTGGGTAGCCTATATACATTGAGTCCAACTCAGTCCATGCGTGTGCGGTGCATCAAAGCAAAAATAACCCTGGCTATCACATACTGAGGCTGGATTATGCTGTTGACAAAGCGAGCCAACAGATCTGAGTTAATGTGACAGATAACTAGCATTAATTCAGGAGCAAAGGTAAATGAAGCAGGCCTGCGGACACAACAAGGGAGTGCAGTGTAGATGGGAAGACGTGTGTACTGTACCACACTGGTCCATGCTTGGGTGAGCATGTAGGCCATGCCAACAACAATGCATAATACAGCCTCCGGTGATGGGGGATGCATATGCACACACACAACACCCCCACCTCACCTCACATACGCACACACACACCCACCCACACGCACACACACATAGACATATACTCGCACAAAGACACACACACATACTCACACGCATGCACAGACATTGACGGTGATGGGGCATGGAGCAGTTTATGCTCATATCAAGAGAAAGTCTTTGATCAGTGTGACAGGAAGGGCACTCGCCCCAAAGGAATTAGCTAACTCTTGCCTTGCAAAAGCACATTCACAATGAATCAGGCATGTTTGCATTTGCCACAGAGGGGTGAGAATGTCTGATATTTAACTTAATTAGTATGTTAAATGTATGAATATTATTTGTTCCAGTTCAGTTCAGTTTCATGTCCAAGAGTGGCATGATAACCATAGAGAGAAGAATGTGCAGAAATTCAGGTTGCATGTATCCATCCATCCATCGTTAACCGCTTATCCTGCGTACAGGGTCGCGGGGGGCTGGAGCCAATCCCAGCTTACAGTGGGCAAAGGGCAGGGTACACCCTGGACAGGTCACCAGTGGTTGCATGTATAATCCTCTCAATTTAATAGGCAGTTAAACTGCACAATAAATTACCAAATTACCATATGGATTTTAAATGAGCACAACCAGTTTTATTTCTCTTGTAAAAAATATTAAAATTAGACAGTGTTTCTGACATTTTGAGGACTGTATAACAGATTTAAAATGAGTTTATTTCTCCCATTGGAGTGCTTTATCACAAATACAGTTTTACATTTAATATGTACTTAATATTGTATATTTATAATGTATCCCCTTCTTGTAATTGTATGAAATTTTTTGAAACATGTTTTTTTGGCTTTCTTGTCAAAAGTTAGATGAAAAAACTGATACCACTCCCATCTGTCAGTTAAATATAAGACTACAGCTAGCAACTAGTTAACATAACAGACCTAACAAGACCGAGGCATGGGGGAAACTTATATAGTGACTGATCAGGCCATTCTGACACAAAGGGGGTAGACAAACACATAATATATAAACAAACCACAATAACTACAAAATATGTTAAGCCAATGCTACCTAATATGAACCAATGGTAAATCAATCAAATATTTATAACAACAAAAGCAGAACTAGCAAAGAAAAGAACACAGCTCCATAAATGGAAACTCTGCCCCCCACGATATGGGAAAACATGGTGCAGTCCAATTATCCATTCCCCTACTTAAACACTTTAGATGCAGTTGGAAGCCCTTCTGTCAGCTAGCCAGAGACTCCCAGTAGCAACTCCCCAGTAACTGGTATCTCAAAACGAAAGGTATTAAGTTCACAGAATATAACTTCAGTTTAACAAAGATAATGAGCCTGAAATTAGCAAAATTGACAAAGTTAACTAAATGTGTGCAACCAAATAGAGAACTAATGTTAAATAACTAATAAAACTGTTTTTAAAGCTAAAATCTGTGTCCAGTTATTTATTTTGTAACCTATGTAATGTGCTCAAAACAAATGAAAGAGTTACCACCGTGAGTTGTTGCTTCCATGTGTGGCTGCTAGTGCAGCCATCACAACAGGAAAACACCTAGCCTGGCTCTGTAGTCCGAGACATAATCTCCTGAAAAACCACAACTTGTCAACTTGATTGGCTACTTGACTGTAAAGTCCTTTAAAACAAATCTGTGATTCTGGGCTATATAGACTACAGTGAATGGATGAGGAGAAAAGAAGTGGCAGAACAAGAGCATAAGAGGAGCGAGGAATTAAACCAGCATTGTATAAAAAAATGAACAGAACTAAAAGAATAAATGGACCCAATCTGGCTGCACTTGGCATTAGAATAGCTGCCCGTCCAAAAGCCAATGTTACTTTTGTCCGTCTCCAGACCCTGCGGATGCTCCGCTTGTATAGCAGATGCACATAACCAAAGGATGTGAGGCATGAAAGCAATGGGAAATTCATTACATATTCCTACCCCCCTCCGTTTACCATAATCACCACAATTAGCAGACATCTGCAGTGACTCCAAAGCTGGGAATGTATTCAGGCAATCAGAGCAGCTTCACCGACAGCACTGACTGCAGCCCCCTCTGTGATGGGCCTCATCCTGAAGGGAAGCATTCCATTAGAAACTCAGTGATTAATTGAGATGGAGAATTTGCTCCTGGCATCAAGCAAGAATGAAACCCAACAGGGGGGCATCCATGATGGCAGAGTTGTATGCAGGGTTGGTGGAGGTGGTCCGGAGTTGCCTGAGACTGTGCCATACTGTTGATGATGTGAGATAAGGCACTCACACTGTGGTTTGCAATTAGCTGTATGAGAACAGTCACCAGACAACAGCTATATGAAGATGTTCTGACCCATCAAGTAAACAAAACCTGTGTGTGTCTAATGATTATCCAGATTTTATAGCTATTTACAATACGTTTGGATGGGGGGTGATGGTAGGGAGGGAGGGTTATGTCTATTACTAATATCCCCTGCTCTGTTTTAGAAGCTCTTGATATCTGGATTTCCAAATTACCCAAAGCACCATTGCCCTGTATGTTGGACATGTGCACATTACTTTACCTTTCAGATAAATGTACGTCATGTAACTGCTGAAACTTTAAAGGAATAGTCTGACATTTTGGAAAATACTTTTATTCTCTTTCCTGCTGAGAGTTAGATGAGAAGATCGATCACACTTTCATGTATAGCCAGCAGCAGCCAATTACCTTAGTGTATCATAATGGCTGGAAAGGGAAGGTAAGTGTAAAAACTACATGTTGTGGTTTTACGGAGGGTTGTGAGCTGGATTATTTCTAGGCTTCCAAAAAACCAAATTGTTTTCATGTTTTTACACCTCAGTTTTGTATGGATTAACCAAACATGCCCAGGTGCTGGTGGGTGGATTTACCATACAGACTTAAGAGCTGTCTAACTCTCAGCAAGAAAGTGAATAAACATTTCCTAAAATGTCAAAGTATTCCACTAAAACATTTCTGACTGGATAATTCTCTAAAGTGTTGACTGGCCTACTGTATGTACTCCATCTGTAGAGGATGACAGCCTGTTAGACAGCTCATTACTGAAGCAGTTGGAGATGTCACTCTCACTAGGCACAGTATGGCACAGCCATGGTTTTAAGCCTCTGCTTAATACGTTGTCATGGAAATCAACAGAAGCACATCGGACTATTACCATTTGTGTTGAGTCCAGGGCTGGCTCCTGTCTGAATCACACACACATATGGACACATCGCACATCAGTCTAGCTTAAGCAGGCATGGCTCAAAACCTCACACATGCGGTACACATTTCATTTAGGCTACTTATTGTGTGACTTTCGTTGTAAAACTCTTAAAATGTATATCTGTTACATGTGAAAATTTGGCCTTTGTCTAGGCTCAAAAACTGACACTGATAGAAAAGTTTGTTTTCATGTTGAACTGCAGGATCTGCAGATTCATTCCATACCCGACGTTATGATCCATTAAAGTTAGGCACTTTACAAGATGAATAAATCCTCATTTTGTTAGCTCCAACTCCATCTTGATTGTAAGGAAGCCGGGAGGGACAACTGGGTGAGGTTCAACTCTTCTTTGTGTGGTTGTGTTACAACAAAATGTTTTATGAAAATGTACTCTATTTATTCTTCAACACTTACGTTATCTTACGTTGTTATTTATATCATTAATATATACAGTACTATACTACAATGAAAACAAGTAGGAGAGGGTTTTTCTTTTCATTTTGGTAATGCAGTTATAAATATACAGAGAGATATAAATATTTGCAATCTATTAACACACACTTGTGGGTTCTTCAAGCCATTATGTATTGAGATTTAAAGGTTAGTAAGTAAAGGGCCAAGACTGTTTTTCACATTCTAATGCAGTTTTTAGCCTGGCGTTATAAATGCTAGTATGTGATTAATAAATAGATCCTCTGTATTATTCCAGAGGTGAGAGGTGCACTGAAGAATTAACCACACCAGCCATAGTTTTTTTTTTTTTTAACCTAGCAGCCCAAAAGTAGTTTTTATTTATGGCTTATAACAAAAAGTGTTGATAAATGAATTAAAAACCATCCAAAAGTTACAATTTATACATCCATTTTAAGGGCTGCCTTATCAGAAAGTTGTGCCAAAATCTTTAAACCCACTGAGAACAATATGACCCTTGAATTAAAAAGGAAAATGTGAATTGCAAACATGATAGCACTCACACACAAACTCCCACATGGTTAGATTTGTGAAAGAGCTGTGATTGAAGCTGCAGCTAAATTAAGAGGAAAGAGAGATTAGAAGCTTATAGGAAATTAAGCCAAGGCTGTTGCTCTCATTTTGATGTTTGAAATTAGACTGAATACTGAATAAATCTAGGTGCTATACTTCTGAGAGCATCATTCCCACCAGTTATGCAAATGAGCCTTCACATTCACACAATAATCAGATGATGTGCCGCTTTGTTGAGATTTGAGCGTGCTATTTTATCGGTTTAACGGAGACAAGAGCAGAGCGTCTCCCAAAAATGAGCTAATTTGTGGTCGACGGCTTCTTGACTGTCGTAAAAATTGTAGAGTCACAATGAAATGGGCGTGATCATCCACTTGGTGTTTCCTTCCTTGCAGTCCAAGGGTCTGGGCCTAATAAAGGCCTGTGTGGTGCACCACAGACTGCCTTTCTGCTGTGTGGAGAAATGTGTTCAATCACCATGGCTACCGGTCAGTGAAGATCCCCCGCTGTGGTTATTAGGATTTCTCTGTCTGCTCACACACTGGCTCAGTATTCAGGTTAACAACTCACAATCTGTATTATGGATGTGAATCTGTGTGTGTTCGGGAGGCCTGTAGGTCAACTGGGATTTATTGTAATTAACCCTCTACAGAAGTACTGGTGGAGTTTTTAATTCAAAGCATCATCACTTGAGTATGCCTAAAGTGGACTGCCCTAGACTCCGTGGCCTCCCAACAGTAGCACTGATGTGCGAAGGGGAACATGAGAAAGCTTTGAGCAGTATTGATTCAGCCGAGTACTCTCAGAGCGAGTACCAGAGGATCTGAAGAGAGAATTATCCATGCACCATTTCCTCCCCTACTCCTCTGTGGAAAATTCTGCAGCTCCAGCTTTCTCGTAGCCTGCACACAGCAGAACACACACAGGGCCCCATACACATATTACACAAAGAGACACACACACACACACACACACATAAAGACTTTCTTGAGGTTTGATGTTGATTTATTTATAGTTGTTCCCTTCCATCTGGTTAGTCCAGCATATTTTATTTTTGTCCAATTTGAATTTTAAAATAGAACAAACATAGAAAGAAAAAAGCTAAAAAAGAGAAATATACTGCTGTAATAGTGGAAATTTGAGGGGTTTCTCTATGTCACATTGTTTTTTCCTGTAGGAAATTGCCATTGTGGGTTTATTACAATGATCCCAAAGCCTATATTAAGCACTCTGAGGTCATCATAAGCATTAATAGCTACTGCAGACCCTCCTGGGTTAACGTAAATGCTCCTCCAATTTGACTGTTAGTCCATGTGAAGAGATTATTGGAAACCATTAACTGCGGTGGATAAATCCACCAATGAAAATCTGAATTTCTGAGACACAGGGCATTGTCTGCATATGCCGCTTTGCCCCGAGTATCCTCCTCCTCTCCCCACCCGGTTTCTCCTGAATAATACACGACAGCCCCCTCCTCGTTCGCCCCGCCGCCCAATGGCTGACGCGTATTTTATCAAGCTATCTCCTCTGAGCCAATCCCGGTCCTCCCGGTGATCCCTGTAAACCGGATGCCCTCCCTCTTGCCTCTCAAACAGACGTAATCTGTGGATCAGGGAGGCAGACGCTCATTCGGTGAGGAGTTGGACTCGGACCGAAGTGATGAGAGTAAAAATACCTACTGTGGCAGACTTGAAGATATCGCATCAGTCCACTTCGGCAGGACAGTGAATCCTGCTGTTTTACAAGCAGGGGGTGAAGGAAATGTTGTAAGTATGCCATCATGTAAAATGCATTAACTATAGCTTAACCTTAAAATAGGGACGCCGCGTTTTGCTAAATCCAGTACAAACTGTGCAAACTGATGATTTAGTTAGGAGGAAATTATGTTTCTTTAATAAAAGTAGATATTCTAGCATGAATGTGAAACTGTGACATTATGTGATGGGGTTTGGGTTGGCGCTCAGCACTAATAAAGGCGGCTTCTCGTGTCCAAATCCAGCGCATGGGAAACATACCAGCGGAGAGAAAAAGCGTGTCTTTCGTCGGTCATTTCATAAGGGCATACATGTGACTCGAGGAAAAACGTGATTTGCGATTGGTCTGTGTACCCTTTTTACGCACATTTCAACTTTTAATGATATGCCAGACGCATCGACTGTAGCCTACACCAGTGCGCAGACAAATGTTATTTCCGTTGCTTGGGAAGTTCTAACGGTATGTTCAAACAGCCAGTGTAGCCCAAAGGAATCCTGGTAGGAGCCTCCCAAACAATATAAGTTTGATTCATTTCACTCAGCAGACAGTCTCGTCTTTCTACTGGGCATGAAAGTCGGCGAACACTGATAAATGGTGGCTATTATTTTCAGCTGAACAACGCGCACCGGCTTTGTGTGGACCATCTGTCATTGTATTGACATACAGCAGCCCTCCTGCCCCCAAAGAATCCGAGCGAGACACCTGAAGAGCAGAAAACAGACAGCGGATCGTTCAGAGCCGCCACCCGTCTCTCACAAAGCCGTGACTCATGCTGTGATCTGTCTGTGTGGATGGGTGAGTAACGTAGCCAGAAAATAAATAGGCATTGGAACAAAAGTGGTGCAGTTCAAATATTGTAGGCATATGTGTCGTGGAGAGGTGCAACACAACGTACTGCGTGCGGGTATGTTTTGTTTTTCAAATGCAGACAAGAATTGGAATAGTGCAGACTACAGGCATGGCTTTGCGCATCTTGAATTCTCGGAAACAGTCTTTGCGCATCTGACTTCCTCCCGGAATTTGGGCCTCCTGCACATGGCAAAAACAACCAGACTGCCATTTTCAGGGTGGACACTCTGAGAGGATGCACAGAATGACCAGATAAACGCACTTCATCAGGAGCGTTACATACTCAGTTTAGGGGGCAAGATGGCCTAATGTGTAACTCAGTTAGTGACCCTCCAGGCAGTTTAATGCAGCTGAGACAGGCTTTCTTTAAGGAGACCGTGGAACCTGCAGTTCTTGGCTCAGCGTGCAGTGCCAAGCACTAATATGCCTTAAGGTTAATGAGGCAGTCTCCATAAATCCTTCTGCCATTTGGATATAGTAGCTCTAGATGCTTATTGCAGCACTACATTTTACTGGCTATGGATTGTACACAGCATGCTTTAATGGAAAAAAACTAAATACAAAAAACATTTACCTAATGCTTGCAGGCAATTAACTGCTTGTGCTTACATTTCTTATACATTGTCCAGTAGAGAAAGCAAAATCTGTGTCATGGTATATAGAGAGATGCCCAGTCAGTGAGTAGTACAGATAGGTGCTGATGTGCTGTGATAGCCTCACTTCCGTCCCTCTCAGGGCTGAGTTACACATAATTCACTTTAGCTTTGTCCCTCATGAAGAGAAAAAGCAGCAGCCCCCTGCTCCCTCACAGCAAAGAGTGGAGAATATCTAAGTGCATATCTCTTGTAGGGCTTTTAATTCAGTTTAGAGTTGCTCTCAGATAGTTATCAGGGCAGGCTGAGTGAATGGAGCAAAGCCACTGTCTTCCTGCTGGTGTTATGTGGGCACAGAGGTGGTTGGATGTTGGCTTATCTCATCTCCTGCTGGAACTATGATCATCATTCCTGTGTAGCTCATTATCACACGTGATGAGTTTCATCAACAGCACCCTGCAATTATGTCGAGAAGCAACCTGCTATCATAGTGGAGAGGCTCCCAGCCTAAGATCACGATAGGTCCTCACATAGTTAGACATGATCTCTTTCTCAACAGAATGCATAGAGCAATTCAAATAAAAATATTATGTTCTTATAGTTTTTGTCAGTCAGTGAAAGTGTTATTTTGTTAGCATCAGGGAGTCCCGTCTCACTTCTCCCACCATCACATGACTCCCAGCAGACACCCAGTTCTTTCCCTACTGCCATCAAACAGCGAGCACACAAACGAGGAGGAAGAAAAATGCTTCCACACATGCTTCCGCCTCGTTCCTTTCAGTCATTAAAATACAATATGCAAGCTTTTTGATTCATTATTTCTGAGTCATCAGACATAAAAAGCACAGATGCCCAGTGGATAACGACCTAAATTCACAGAAGAGTCAGACCTAGTGCACGTGTCGCTTTTCAGACTTTATTGTAGGCCTACGTATTTTACAGCAGCTGTTTGCCACATTCACTTGCCACTGTGTTCATGCATTGCAGGTAAATTTAGTTAAGTGTTGAATGAGTTCATAGCAGCAGGAACCGGCGCCCATATGTGTGTGTGTGTTTGTGCTTCTCTGTGTGTGCAGTGTTGGGTAAATGGAAAGGTTAGGTAATGCACCCTGCCTCAGGCATCGCAACTTACTGCCTATCTAGATGAGTGGATGACCTCTCACCTCATGTCTAGCCAAAAGGCTCAAGTCTGATCGGGTCAAGCCAGGTGGCTTTCAAGAGCCTGTTGGCCTGTCCAGGAGCAAATGACACTTGAACTCTTTCCACTTCAGGACCAAACAAGTTCTTTTTGTCAATTAAGAAACTCTTACGACTTGTGTTTGACTGTGTGTAGATGTGTGCGTGTGTGTTTGGGTGTGTGTAACAGGTAAAGCTGTGGATTAGAAATCACAGATTAAGAGGTTAAACTCAGAACATCTGTTGAAATAATTAGATTTTTAGCCCACCTCTATGCTTAATACAGTCAGACATCTGTCCAAACAGTTTTTACCTTTTATCCCGAAGTTGACACTAAGATTTTGAAACATCCTAGGTATGAGAAATAAAAGATATTCCACTGAGTTGTCAAAGACTTCGCTCTCAGCTCATTCATGAGATGTTACAGCTGTTGTGTGGCCGCTTTAATCATGAAGTATAGTCGCTGTAAGACAAAACATTGCATTAGCCCCGATCTTGTCACCGCTGAGAGAAACAGCCTGTCTCAATTCTGGCACAACATGCTCTCTGTTGTATCGCCGTGCAAGAAACTCCCCATGGAAATTTTGGAATCTTTCCCATTGTTCCTAAAGGAAAGGGGGCTTTCATATGGAAGTGGGGAACGCCAGGAAATGACAGGCATTCTTTGTGGACTATTTGAAAATAAACTTGTGGGTTCTCGCTTCCTTCTCGACAGCTAAGCAAAAACTTGAAATAAGAAGAGAGGATTATGGTCTTAACAATCCCTCACTGGCATTTTCACTTTCTTAACGTTTCCTGCTGCAATTTGTCCTGAAAGTATATTTTCTTATTCAGCGCACTGGAGACATGCCATCAGAGTTTTAGCTAAAGAGCTTTTGTCAAAGGCTTTTGACTCTCTTCTCTACAGTTTCTTGAATGGGTGCATTCTTATTTTCCTCCTTATTTGTCCTTATTTTGCCTTATCTTTCCCCGTGGCTTTAAACACAACCCCGCTGCTTGAGCTCTGCTTTATGAGGCGTGACAGTGAGGTCTGGTTGCCGAGGCAGGCCGTGTGGACTGGAACGTAAAGCTTTACATTCAGGCAGCTGCGGTTGGGCTTGGGGAAGACTTAAACTCACTTCACCCCTATAGAATACCTCGTATACAGGACCAGCGTTCATTCTGCTGAGCTGGCATGAAAGTTTAAAATTGGAAGGAGAAAGAAAGAAAAAGAAAATGTTAGACCTGCCTTCCTTAACCTCAGGGTTCTTAATTGCACACATGCAGTTGCTACCTTTTAAAAAGGAAGAAAGTGGAACACTGACTGAAAACTAAAAGAAAAGTAAAAACAGGTGGTCATGATTTACGTTTCTAAAATCATGTAACGTTTTTTTTCTTCAGTGTCAACAAGTCTAACATCTTTTTTTCAAGTGTAGTTTGGTACCAGGTGTTCATAGTTCTCTGCAGCTTTGTACCACTTCCCCCTCCTTCCCTTTGAGTTTTAATAACAGGCTTTATTTAACAGGCTCTTCTGTCTTAGCTGGTCAGTCTCGCCGTACCTCAGATTAACACTCACACCTTATCCCCCCCTCCTCTCTTTCGGTCTCTCTTCCTTCTACTCCTCCTCCTTCTTGTTGTTTTTCCCACCAGGCCAGTGGTAGTTCCCAGGTATTCGACCAGTGTAGCGTAGCCGGGAGGCTGGCTGTTCTGTCCTCTGTGAGACAAAGGCAGCGTGCCTCAAGGAGAGGGATGAAAGGAAACGGGGCTGTGCAGCCACTCCTTTTTACAATGGGAAACCTCCTTAGTTAGGTTGTAGAGCCAATAACCACCTTCTCTCTTCCTTTTTTTTAACAAGCACTGAGACTATGAGAGTGTGTTTCTCTCTTTTTCTTGTAGGAAGAGCAGTGCTGTATACGTATAGATGTGAGCAAAGAGGAATGGGTATTCTTCATATCTGCATACAATGTTTTGGGCTTTCTGTCCCTTACACCTGCTTAGTGTGAGCTGGCAGATGGTGTTTCTCTTGTTAAAGATGTTTCCTGTATTAAGGTTTGTTTTTGTTGTGGTTTAAACTGTCAAAAGAGGCTTAGAAATGGGGGAGAGAAGAATATAGGGAATCTTTTTTTTAATAATGAGCAGTCCAGTTTCAACAACTAGGGCAAATTTTTCTGTGTCAGTGATAAAATATTTTTTTATGTAATAGTGGCAATAGTACAATTTTAATCCTTCAATATTAAAAATAGTAAAGTAATTTTATATTAGCAGTAAAATATAGCTTTAAGTAAAAACATTCCTATATGTGATTCAGCTGGTAGTGGGTCTAATTGTTGAATAAATACATCTATTGTTGGAGAATTTAACACATGTACCATATTTTATGAGCTTATTGTGTAACAAAGTCAAATATTTTCTGCTGAAATGTTGTCAAGGACAATTATAAAACAACACCAGATGAAAATCTTAGTGTAAATCTAAAATCTATTCATACTAGAATAAAGGTACTTTTGTTACTTAACATCTCTAGTTTTCAGACACAGGGTTAGTATTCAGTGACGCAGTTGTGTGGCAGTCGTTAACAATATTTTGTCACATAATTACATGTGTACAGAAGAGTTGAATTACACACATACACTTAAATGTTCTGTGTCTCTGCTGCATATCTCTGTCTGCTCTATAACCCGCTGGCGCTCAGTCTTGTGTTATCATCTCGGGTGGTAGTCAGTGGGAGGGAGTGGAAGCCGCAGGAGTCTTTTATGGCTCCAGCTCCAGAGACAACCTGTTCTCAGGCACTTCTCTTCTGGCACTTTTTTATGACATCATAAATTCCTCCATTTCCTCTGACCAGCCCTAGGTGGGTATAAAGGACATACCTGGCCAGTAATTGTCTGTCTGGCCCTCTCATCTGTCAGTCTCCTTCTACTGCTGGTGACTTCCTCCAGAGCTAGACTCTCATACTGCCTGAAGATACTCAGATCTCTTAGATCTGGATGATGGACCAATAAACTGAAACACAATTCCATGAGTGATAGGGCAAAGAAGGTTTACTTTAGCTTTTTACTGCATCTTTGTTGGTCATTTAGGTCAGCGAGGAGAGTCAGCCTGGCACCCACGTTACCAGCCTCTCTGCGTGCATGTGCTCTTCAGACCGACAACAACAGCACACTCTAAGACCTTTTACCTTTTTGTTTGGATGAAGAGCAGAAAAAAAGGATTAGGGGAAGATAGAGGAGCTTTTTGGGGGGAAAAGAGGAAAAGGGGAGGCCTTCAGGAACATTCAGCGTTCACATTCATCTGATGCTCGGCTGGGGCTCCTCAGGGAGGCTGGAACAATACATGCACCAGCACGACAACATTCCTTGGGGTTAAAAAGGTCAAGGGTCATCCATGACCCCGCCCTGCCACTCAGTCCCAAGGCACTAACTCTGTGCCTTTGTTTTTGGTTTATGTCTTCGCACTTGTTGAACAGACCCTGCACCTTGTGTTACAATGTGCCCTTTGCTCTCTAATAGACTAGACTGACATGGAGCACTTTCATTGTTTTATAATGTTTGTTAAGTCGGATCTGGCTCAGGTATTGATAGTTTGAATGTACAATGTCGGGTTTGTAAGGAAGTAGATTATATATTTTTTTCTTTCATTGTATCATTTAAAGAGAAATAAAAAATTCTGCTACACAGGGCAAGAACATAAGTTTGCTAGAAGCTGCAAAAACACTATACTTTTTTAAATTTATGTTTGCAGCCTGTGTCACATATAATATCCCAGCCAGATTTTTGGCAATATGCAAGAAAAAGAACCACCATAAAGCAGCCTAACTGTAATTACCCATATTTTTTATTTAAATCGCCACTTTAAATAATCAACCCACATGGGTCAAATATTAGGCTGAGGGCACTGTTGGTCCTCTAAGTCATATTTTTTCTCCCTTGTGAAAAGCCCGGGTTCACCACAGCGCACTTCAAGTAAAGTTTGAATGTTGCCATTAAAGTGGAGCGTATCCATGTGTAGGCATTGAGTGGCGTGTGAGGCCCCTACAGGCAGACTGCAGGTCTGTTAGTCATTACCAGTGAATGTACAGTATACACTGGAGTGGACATGCAGCTACATTAAAGCCTCGCCCACGGCCACATCAGACCACCCCAGAGACACACCACTGGCACTTCCTCCTCCCGCCCCTGCCTCTCAGCCTTGGGGGAACAGCGTTTGGGATTTCCGGAGGATGCACTGGACATTAATCGTCTGTTGATTAGGAAACTTTCAAGCAAAAATCAGACTAACTGTCAATTTAGATAATAGATGGTCAGATTCCCAGAAAAAGGGGTGTTTCTGTACGATGCAAAAATCATCTCCATTCAATTTCTTTGCTGTTTTGTGCTAATATAATCGCTTTTGTCTTCTATCTCTAGGTGTTCCTGATGCTGACTTGTGACTCCATGAAGATCATATCCATCAGGTACACTGCACATCATCATTAAAAAATCTTCATAAAATCCTTAGTTTTTCTATTACTGAATATTCACCATGTGTCACATTCTTTTGTCCTCTTTCTTGGTGGAATGGCATCACAGAAAGATGACTACTATAGACATCCCGAATTTGATCCTGCACACTAAATCGGCTTACGGTAGAGGAAGGAGACATCGCTCTCTATTAGCCCGCATTTAGAAATGAAAGCCTATCTGGCTGCAGCTGTGGAGGAGCTCTGAAGATGGGGATGTTTATTGTCAGGCGCAAATAGAGGCCTTTTAATTTTGTCTAGCAACTGACGCCTCTCGCCGCCCACTCCTCCAAAAACCACCTTTGTCAGTAATGTAGAGTGGCCTGCTCAGGCTAGAGCGAGTGACCATGAGAGTTTCATAGCAGGAAAAAAAAAGTTTGTCGTTGATAGGCTCGGGGAGGAAAGGCCCGGCTGTTTGCCATGTGATGTAATTATCTGCTATTTCAAAAGATTATCTCCCAGTAGTAAATAAATGTAAATGTAACAAATGTAATTGTGTGTGTGTGTCTGCGTGATTTGATCTCTGGTTTGCACCCCCGGTGTAATGTTGAGACTCTGTGGCCTGTAGTTTGGCCCCCCTATTTAAACTGGGTTAGCTATGATCTCCCCCCTTCTAACCCCAATCTCTCCCCCCTCTGTGAAATACACACACACGCATACACACACACACACACACACACACACACACACACACACACACACACACACACACACACACACACACACACATACACATACACATATATACAGAGTGTTTCAACACAAAAGAAATATTCAGCTGTAGAGAGGGGGGTCCCTCAGAGGGTGCGACACTGAACTGGGGGGGATTAAGAAAAAATGGCTGGTTGACATTGGGGTTGCCATGACAAAGCCCCCTTTTCTCCTCTCCCTCGATCCTTCGCCTATTTTTCATTTTAGGTCTCATAGTGGGGTGAGGTGTAAGTGTGTGTGTGTGTGTGTGTGTGTGTGTGTGAGACTGTGATGGAGCTGGGAAGATGTAATATGGCTTATGAATTTTGTCTCTTATCTGAGCTGGTCCGCTTCACCCTGAGAGAAAAGAGACTTCTGGTTCACATGCTGCAGTTCAGACCACAGGAAAAAAAGCTCTAAAAACTCCTTTTTAATTATGCAGGCAGTTTAGTGTTTTATGATATTTAGTAAAAATTATATTACATTATTTGACTACCTACTAGCTAACATTTCTTTTTATACGATCATACAAATGAATTTGTATGTTTTTGCATATTCATAATAGAAAGCATGCCGTGAAAGAATGCAGAGGCAATCATTCTATTCACAGAGGCCCAGCCTACTCACAGGACAAAAACCAAATTGTCTGTTTTATGACCGTCTGAATTACATCTGCAATAACGTGATGCATTACTCAACTATTGTAGCCAGTGTGTTATCATGCTAGCCTGACGTCGGCCTCCCACGGCAGAGTAATGGATGCAGGTCTAGCCTGCTGAATGACATCAGCGCCCTAAGCCGATGAAACGGTGGCAATGAATGACCATAGATCAGGGTTTACCATCCTTACGTCAGTCCCTAGTCCGTGCAGCAGCGCAGTGACACTGTTGTTCCCCAGCTATGGCTTGCTTCTGACAATGGGAGCTCTCAGGCTGTGGCTGGGGTATCAAAAGCTTGCCTGCACAGTAGGACATCGCAGCATTGTTCTCTTGACTAGATGTTCATAAGAACCGTGGAACGCTCAAAGATATTTCTCTAATATTGTTCTGAGAAATGGTAAACCACAGAGAGTTTTTTTAAAGGATATATTTTATTCATTTATCACACTTTTATATAATCTCTTTCTTGTAAAACTGACTGAAGGGTCAGTTCACCCAAATTACAAAAACATTTTCTCTATTGTTGTGTTATCTATCCATGCAAACAGATTAGGTTTCATTCATCCATTTGTCTTCCTTCACCCCAAAACAATGGAGGTGACTGATTTTTTTGTCTATGTTGATCATTGCATTGAAAAATGGCATTTAAAGTCCCTGTGGAAACTGTTTTGTGGAAAATTTAGAGTAGCTGGGACTTTGTGTCTGGAAAGACACATTGCTGTTGGACATTTTAAATGTTATTTCTTAATGCTGTGACAATAACTGGTTAACAGCATAAATCTCAGATAGGTAAAAAAATATCTGAGAACCTGCGCAAAGGAAGCCAAAATTAAAGCTGCATGGCTAGATGCTACAGAAATAAATAGAGAAAATGTGTTTTTATAATTTTAAGTGAATTGACCCTTTAAAGACAAAAATACTCTGCAATAGCCGTGCTAACAACTTCCTCTTTGTCTGTGTTTCAGATGCTGTTACGACCAATTTTGAGCTGGAGATGAAAGGACTTCAAGTTCCTCTGATTAATGAGGAGGTGGTAATGCAACAAAGCAGATTGTCTCAGTTTATGTTCCAGCTTAAAAGCACCACATGATCATGTATAATAAAACCAGAGCCATCTTAACCTTTGGACAGTTGACTCAGTCTGCCACTGTCCTGCGTCATTATGTCCCTGTGCTGTGCGACCTGACCTCTGTGGTTTGAGCGACGTCCTCAGCTCTGTCCCTGCCTCCCGCTTGTCTGACTTGTCTGTCCTCCCTCCTCTACGCCCTGCACGTGTCTGTCAGCTCGGCTCACGCTCACGCGCCGCTGTCCTGCTTGCCTCGGTGAACATTCAACGCTGTCGGTGAGTTTGGTATGGATCACATAAAAACCATCGACCGTTGACTGTGCCCCGTGGCTTGCTCCGACGACGTCAGGAAAGAGCAGAAACGAACAAAAGGGCAAGTGGGCACATGCTAATCCAGAGACGAAGACATACAGATGCATAAAAGTTAAACTCTGTTTCCACTGTGCCCAAAGACCAAAGGTCACAATCAACATTCATTGCTGTCGCTGGGTTGGACTGTGTAGAAAAGCTCACTGAACAATGAGTGCAACTGTGGCCCAGATCTGCCTGACTCGTGTCTCAGCCAATCAGCCGACCGGATGTGAAGCACTCTGATTTCTTTATTTATATACTTCTTGTTTTTCACTTCTATTTTCTCCACTCTTCCTCCCTCCCCGGTGCTGGGAGTCTTCAGGGGAAGAGAGAGAGAGAGAGACACAAATAGACTTCTGGCTGCTTGCTTGTCCTCATCCTCCTCTTTTCTCCTCTAATTGGTGGTTATGTGTGCAGCAAGGGGGAAGGAAGCGGAGTGAATGTGTAATCATTTGGAGTCTCTTCTCCTTTAGATGTTTCATCCCTCTCTTTTTTGTTCGTCTAATTATATACTGAGCTCGGTTAACTCTGTGTTCACTGTGCGTCCGTGCTGGGAAGAATGAAGGAGTGACAGAGAGAGGGAGGACAAGGTGAAACAAAAAAGTAGAAAGATTATAGCACCAGCAAAATGATGATCCTGTTTTTAGCATATTTTGTATAATATAATAATCTTCCTGGTGTTGCTGCAAATGTGCCCCGGATATAAGCAATTTCCAAATGCAGAAAGAAGATTGTTTTCACCTTTCTGACTGAGCACATCTCATTATTTGTGTTTGAGTTTCATGAGACTGTCTGGTTTCCTGCCTGACTCTGTGCGCGCGTGTGTGTGTGTGTGTGTGTGTGTGTGTGTGTGCGTGCGTGCGTGCACGTATGCCATGACAGAGGACCTGTCTGGTGATCTCAGAGTGCAATATGTTATTTTCTTTCTATACTAAAGCAGTCAGCTCCCTCATTGGAAAACACAGTCTATAACCTTGTCTTCCTTCAGACAGTCTGGGACCGGCCACGCTGCTGCCATTTCTCATTGCGCCCTTCTGTTACAACTCTTTGATCTGTGTCTTTTATCTGTAATTCACGGCATGTAAACACACAGCTCATATATATGTAGGAATGTGCTTAATGAAGTGCTGATGTTTGCTGAGTTAATTAATTAAATAAAGTTCAATTAGACTGCATCAGTGTCTGATGTGATTATTTACGGTGTGAATTATGCTAACTCATTTTCAGTCAAGTTCCAACTCCTTCTTTCCGTAGTCTCTATTACTCTTTAATAACAGTATGCACTCATTGTCGTTAAGTAACCAAACCCCATGTCTATGTCCCCCTCTCCCCAGTCTCTCTGTATTATTCATAGAAAAGCACTCTGTACATTGGTGCAGAACAGTGGAGGTGATGTAATAGTGGCTGCGAGCGTGGCTCCAGACTCATTTGGGACGGATTCATGCGACAGGAGAAAACCCTCGTTTGTCTGTCGGTTCAGCTTTGTTGGTGTTGCCAACAGCTACAGCTGAGGGCCATTAGCCATAAAGTAAGTCTACAATAAAATTTTAAATTTTCAGAAAAGAAAAACCCTGAAATCCACACATGACGAGCTCTGCTGTGCAAATGTTAAGGTGGTGAAAGAGAAGGAAATAGTGGGATCTAGCACTGAACGTTATCATGCTGTGTGATAACACATTTAAAAGCACTGAAACAGCAAAACTTGAAAACTTCTTATACGTGATACTACTGCCATCTAGTGTTTTTTTTTTACATGACTGTACAAGCGGCCCGTTCCTTTCTGTAATTATTGTGGAAATGAGTGAGAGCAAATCACAGTAATTAGGTTATTTATTATCACATTATAACCTATTTTTGTGTATAATTTCAACGCATTCTGCATCTACAATATTTGCTTCTGTTCCTGCTTTTTATTATCATATCTGTTGTAACAGTTCAACACTTTCAGAATCCCCTTTATTGGCCAAATTTGTGTACACATTAAAGGAATGTGACTCACAGACAACACAGAAATAGACATACAGTGGAGACCAATGACAACAGAGCTAAACATTCAATTTCAATTTTATTTATTTTAATTTATTTTAACATCAACTTTTTACTAGTATGTACATACAAGTAAGTGAAAAAATATATATTAAAAAAACACAACAATGAACAACAACATACAATGTCGACAAGTCAAACTGTTCCTGTAAAGTGCAAACAAGAATACAATAGTGCAATGTTGCTGAGTACAAAGGGCGCTGGAATAAATATTCAATGGTTAATGTAATAGGTTACTTTATATAGATATGGAAGTAGGTGGATATCACAGTGTATGCATACATTGTGGTTAGATTTAAATGTGTCAGTGATGAAATGTACATGTATATTTATCATTTGTACCGTACAGTAAATTGGATTTTTAGTGTTACAGGGTTATTGCTCAGGGATTGTTTCTAACATTATGTGACTGATGTTAGCTGTTCATCAGAGTGATGGCCTGTGGAAAGAAACTGTTTTTCTCTTGTGATAGGCAGGCTTTTGGCCTAGTAAGGCCAGGGTCGGTTGAAGCCTCTCAGTGAAGCTCAAGCCCCAGTCTCTCCAGAAGCAGGCACACACTTGTGCCTCCTTAAGAGTTGATTTATAGGGAACACTTAGGGATCTCTCTGTTGGCATTGTGTTCCAGTGTGGCTAGAGAGCAGGTATGTCTTGTAGAAGTCATGTGTCAAGGCTGACAATGTTTTAACTTTTGTGAACATGTTTTAATTTGTTTTCATCAAAGGCATTTTAAGCCACCTGTCGTCCAGACCTTGTGGGCAGAATAGCCTGTTGTGCTAAAGCTCACTGCAGAGAAGGCATTGGTGTTTGATAACCCTGAGGTAAAGAGATGCTATCTAGTAGAGCAGTTTACTAGTTTGTGTGCCTTTTGTGCTTTCATCCCTTAGCATTTCTGGCAGCATTGGCATCTACATCGTATCTGTTTTTTATTGTTTTGAGCTTGTGCAGTGAATAAAATTGCCCAAAAATTGATTTTTAATTGTTTAAATAAATCTTCCTTTCAGTCGAAACCCATGTCTCCGAATCTTAATTGTGGGAAAACCTATGGCAACTGGTAATTAAATATTTGGGAATTTGAACCCCTCACTATTTGCCTCGGTTACACTCAGCAGGTTGAGGCTGCTGGGATGTTTCCTGCCTGACTCTGGACATTGGCACCAGTGATTTTCTCTGCAGTCCTGGCTGTCGGTTCCTGTCCTGTTTGGTGGCCGATCCAAACCAGACAGTGATGGATACAGAAAACAGACTGGATGATTGCACTGTAGAACTGGATTAGAAGCTCCTAAGGCACAGAAAGTACATCCTGGGCTGCCTTTTTATGATTGTGTCTATGTTGGATAACCACTTTAGGTCATGGGAGATTGTGTCCATTTATTAGGCCTATATGGTTATTAATTAGAAATATGAATGTTTGAAAGTGGACAAACAAAATTAAATCATTAGTTTTCTCAGTCACTTTCGTACAGTTCTCAGATCAGAATTGAAATTGTCAAGACTATTTGTTCAACCCCCACATCATCTCGTCACTTGTGCACATCATAAAAGCAATTTCTCATCGTTTCGAACGAATTGCAAATGCTTTGACACGTTGATGCAAATGATTATGTACAATTGTCTGCTGTTTCCTACATTATCAATTGGTTATGTCATGCTGATCATAATGTATTATACCGGTTCTGCCAAATAGTGTCACCCCCCCCCCAAAAAAACATCTAGGCATAAGTTCATTAGTTCAAGTGACTATAAATCAAAGTTAAATAAAGTCAAACTTTATTGTCATTCTTCGCATTCAAATATACAGCTGAACGAAATGTTTTGTACAGACCACGGTACATAAACAAAATAAGAATAGACCACAACAAATCACAACATACTACAGTAGCAACACAGTCCTCAAACCATTCACCCGATTCACACAATACCATACACAGTGAACAGTAACAAAACACAGTGAGCAGTGAATACTGCAATATATATAATATATGGCAGTAGATATAAACAGAGAGAGAGATCGTCTAGATCTGTCAATCATATTTTCTATACATGTCTAAACTTTTTTTTTTGTAAATGTCTCTTTGCTGTAATTGATGAAGATATGCGTTGTGATGTGGATAAGAATCTGTGACCTGACAGACAGGAACATCAGCCTAAGGAGTGTTTCCCATGCTTACATTTCTAATTTTGTAATTTCTTTTGTAGTGCAATGCAGTGCTGTAAAACACTCTTGTCTTTTTCTTTTCTGCATCACAATGACAGGCTCTGTCAACAAATTACACTACGAACAGTAAAAACGTGACTGTGAATCCTGTCCAATCTCTTGCAATGTATAACTTTATTCTGTTGAAATTGATATGACATATTGAAAATGTGCAGCCTTGTGTATTTTCAATCATTCTCATCAAAACTTTAGCCATAGTTTACATCAGATAACACTTACAGAGTACACTGTTATATTGATAACATGACTAAACATTTTGACTATCTTGTTTGTAAACAATGACACAAGGACTTGTCATTCTTATGACACTGACATGTTGTTCATTGACAAAGATTTGCTTTTGAGAGATAGACTAAGGGTTTTGAGCAATTTACAGGTTTTTGCAGGTAATCCACTGTGTTGTGCTGTTTGTTCGATATGTTTCGAGAAATGCACTTACTTTTTTTCAGATGTTAGGGATGATTCGAGAAATGTACCAAAGGGTGAGAAAAACTGTAATAGACTAAAGGTAGTCTCTACTCGGTTAATATGTAATTATATTATTGCTAACACAATTTCATATCAAACTGAACGTTACTCCAGTTTGTCAATATTTACTTGAGTGTGTGTGGGTATCTGTCTAATCTTGCTCAGGCCTACTACTGGACACACCATTTTAAGCGTATGCTGTGATTCAGTTTAAAAAATATATGTATTTCATTGACTGAGCTTATTGTAAAGCTGAGAATTTTGCCTTTTCAGTGGTATTGGCCATTTCTTCTTCTTCTTCTTCTTTACATTCTCTATGCATTTCTGCCTCATTATGCAAATGAGGAGGGGCTGTGTCTCAAGGGGTGAACTTCTCTCCTATTGGTGGACCAGTCAGACGGGAGAGAGCTCTAGCACTACTCTACCTGCACACATCAACAAGCTTGCTCCTCACACGGTCAGATGGCTTCCTTCAGTGTGCTGAGGTGTTTAGCAACTCTATTTGAAGACGATACTACCAGACATATCTTCCTTCCCTTTTTGTGTGGACGCTCTGACAGAGTGTTTTCAGTTTGCTACATGCATGGACACAGAACTGCGGTATAGGGAGAAGCACACGGTCAGCTAGCTGCAGCTAAATTGGTAAATTCAGTTTTAACGGAGCAGAGCGAGCTGACAGGCATAGAGACAGAGACTTTTTTCTCTCTGTTTCTCTCTTTACAAAGACACAAGTTGCAGTCTGAGAGTCTTATCTGAAGAGGGCAATGAAGTCTCAATAGTACACGATGCGAGCACCACATACAACATAATTTATACAGTAATAAGATTAATTGGATTATACTCACAGGAAGTATAAAACCTGTTACATGTGTCTATTAAAAGTAAAATAACACAAAAATGTCAGGGAAATTACTTTACTTACAGTGCCTTGCGAAAGTATTCGGCCCCCTTGAACATTTCGACCTTTTGCCACATTTCAGGCTTCAAACATAAAGATATAAAACTGTAATTTTTTATGAAGAATCAACAAGTGGGACACAATTATGAAGTGGAACGAAATTTATTGGATATTTCAAACCTTTTTAACAAATAAAAAACTGTAAAAATTGGGCGTGCAAAATTATTCAGCCCCTTTACTTTCAGTGCAGCAAACTCTCTCCAGAAGTTCAGTGAGGATCTCTGAATGATCAATGTTGACCTAAATGACTAATGATGATAAATAGAATCCACCTGTGTGAAATCAAGTCTCCGTATAAATGCACCTGCTCTGTGATAGTCTCAGAGCTCCGTTTAAAGCGCAGAGAGCATCATGAAGAACAAGGAACACACCAGGCAGGTCCGAGATACTGTTGTGGAGAAGTTTAAAGCCGGATTTGGATACAAAAAGATTGCCCAAGCTTTAAACATCCCAAGGAGCACTGTGCAAGCGATAATATTGAAATGGAAGGAGTATCAGACCACTGCAAATCTACGAAGACCCGGCCGTCCCTCTAAACTTTCAGCTCATACAAGGAGAAGACTGATCAGAGATGCAGCCAAGAGGCCCATGATCACTCTGGATGAACTGCAGAGATCTACAGCTGAGGTGGGAGACTCTGTCCATAGGACAACAATCAGTCGTATACTGCACAAATCTGGCCTTTTATGGAAGAGTGGCAAGAAGAAAGCCATTTCTTAAAGATATCCATAAAAAGTCTCGTTTAAAGTTTGCCACAAGCCACCTGGGAGACACACCAAACATGTGGAAGAAGGTGCTCTGGTCAGATGAAACCAAAATCGAACTTTTTGGCAACAATGCAAAACGTTATGTTTGGCGTAAAGGCAACACAGCTCATCACCCTGAACACACCATCCCCACTGTCAAACATGGTGGTGGCAGCATCATGGTTTGGGCCTGCTTTTCTTCAGCAGGGACAGGGAAGATGGTTAAAATTGATGGGAAGATGGATGGAGCCAAATACAGGACCATTCTGGAAGAAAACCTGATGGAGTCTGCAAAAGACCTGAGACTGGGACCGAGATTTGTCTTCCAACAAGACAATGATCCAAAACATAAAGCAAAATCTACACTGGAATGGTTCACAAATAAACATATCCAGGTGTTAGAATGGCCAAGTCAAAGTCCAGACCTGAATCCAATTGAGAATCTGTGGAAAGAACTGAAAACTGCTGTTCA
>NC_060155.1:17266636-17305620 GCF_021292245.1 Micropterus dolomieu | reverse complement strand
ACAAAAAATTACAGTTTTATATCTTTATGTTTGAAGCATGAAATGTGGCAAAAGGTCGAAAAGTTCAAGGGGGCCGAATACTTTCGCAAGGCACTGTACATTTAAGTATTGCAGTTGTACATTGAAATACCTTGGTATAAAACATTTTTCCTTAAATTCTGATTTGAGTTGTGGACAACTATGACCACATTAACTAAACATTTCACTGCCCAAGTCAGCTATAACACAAGGCTTGTTCATTAGGCTACATGCTGTACAGTATTTGTGGACAGATTTTGTTCTAGGATTTATTATGCATTTCTTCTTCTTCATTGCATGATTTAGAATAATAAGTAGAGAAAGGGGTCTGTTCTTAGTTCATCCTGCACTGCAGCAGCTTATAAAGCCCATTTAATCCCAAAAATGCTTTTCTTTTCGGCAGGCTGGAGCGGAAAACAACTTACCAAGTTGTACAGTAATGTCACATACGTCATTCATTACACAAGATGAATAAGCTATGCAGACTTTTGTAAAAAAAATCTTGAATGTTCTCCACTTGTTATACTTACACAGTAATATTAGGGATGTGGGCTGTAAAAGTATCCACTGTTCTCCCATGCTATAACACACAGTAATGATGAGATGTGTGCTGTTCTCTCATTCTTCCTCTGTATCTACACATAAACAACAAGGCATGTAAGGGGGAATATAAAGGAATTTATTTTATTATTTTTGGATAATTTTCTTTGTTGCTCTTCTCCCCCTCCTTCTTCTCCTCTGATGAATATGGGTATGTTATCCGCATGCCTCCTCCTGTCTTCTGTGTAAGACATACAAGTACAGTAACTAGCCTTCAGTAAATCATCGACTGGTTAAGTGCAGTAAAGTTAACTTTAAATGGACTCCACCACCACACATAAAATACGGCTTAATAGCAATCACATTTAACAGAAGCATAAAATTCTTCTTAATGCACTCAAAAAAGTGAACTTTGAGAACTTGAGTTGTTGAATAAAATCAATGCACATATACCCAATTTAATTAATATGTCTGTGTTAGCTTTTTAAACATAGGCCAGTTAAGCAGGTTTAACTTAAAATTAAGACTTGTTAAAGCCACAAAAGACTATCACCTAAATACAACGCAATAGTGTTGAGTGAAACGCACAATCATAACGGAAAGTCCTCGGTGAGTTGCAGTAGGACATACGTTGCGCATGCTCAGAAGCTGGGAAGGAGCGTGGCGGGGAATGAGTGGCGCGAGCATGGTGGACTTGCCAGGACTTGATTTTACTTGCGAATAATAATCTGAGTAAGTATGTTGTTCTAATGCAGTCTGTGAATATGGCATGTCAGCATGTGGCTACAAAGTGATATTGACGGTGTTATACATTAGTTTAGAAATATGGACAATATCTGCATGGTAGCAAATGTTAGCAAGCTAGCGAGCTAACTTAGCCAAATTAAAGTAATGCTAGCTATAAGAAATACATTAGAGTAGCAGCTAGACTGTTGAAACACAGTTTGACCTCCCATGAAAGCGGCATTGTATGACTAAAGTAATTTTTTATTTAATGTTTTTTATTGTATAACTTTGTTTAGCACATTGTTTTTAAATGTACTTTATTTATGAAGTGTCGAAGTATATCTTAAAGATTAACAATGTGGGATACATCATAGTTGTATAAACAACTAATATATGGCATAGTAATATTTTGTTTTGTTTCATTTTCAGTCCCATGAATGTGGAAGTGCAAAGATTGTGCTGCAGAAGAAACTACAAGAAATCAGTTATTGAAGCACTAGAGGTTAAAACATGGTCACTTTGGCCGCAGACACCCTTATCCATGCACATATTCAAAATGCCCATGCACATTTAAAACTTGGAATACACTTCGGAGTCACCTATGTAGATCGCCTTTTGATCAGACATCTCAAAGATCAGTAGATTGCACAACATTTAGCTGCCATCATTGTTCATGTAGTGACATTGCCTCGTTGAGAGCATTTTTTACTCATGTTAACAGCCATCTAAAAAGACATGAAACCATCTGTTGTGTGTTTGATAATTGTTTCTTTTAAACAAATATTTATGGAACATATCAAACTCACAAGAACAGAAAGCACAAGACATATACACTTAACGATTTCAAAGCGGGGCGGCTGTGGCTCAGGAGGTAGAGCGGGTTGGCCGTTAATCGGAAGGTCGGCGATCCCTGGCTCCCCCTGGTTGCGTGTCGAAGTGTCCTTGGGCAAGATACTGAACCCCGATTTGCCTGGCTGTTCCGCCAGTGTGTGAATGTGTGTGAATGTTAGTTTCCGTTTGAGCACTTAGGCTCAGTGTATGACTGGTGAATGCAGATGTAGTGTAAAAGCGCTTTGAGTGGTCGAAAAGACTAGAAAGGCGCTATACAAGTACGGAGCATTTAAAGCTGGAAATGGTAAAAAATGACACGGCAGATTCATTAAATTGTACTTCGGGAGATACATGTTTAACACAGAATGATGAGTTACCTTATCATGCTGAACTTGAAGATGGTGCACTTGTCTCAAAACCAGAGGACTTGCAAAAACTTATAGAACAGAAATTGGCATTTATTTTACTTAAATTGGAAAACTGTTTCCATGTACCAGGTTCTGCTGTTGATGAGCTGCTAAACGAGTTGTTCTTCCCTTGTGCCTGTATCTAACAACATTCTTGCTGATTTGTTCAATAACCATAACCTGCAAGTTGACCAATTGCTCATCAAAGAGTTAGGCTATGCACTTTTTTCATCCAACCCTCTGTCAAAAGTTTTAGGAAGGAATGGGCCATTAGCCACTGCTTTCAAGCGGAAGCAATATTACAAAGATCATTTTGATATTGTTGACCCAGTTCAGTATATACTTGATGCAAAGGCCAAAAGAAGTTTTCAATATGTTCCTTTGCTGAAGGTTTTAAATCAGCTACTTAATCAAAAGGATGTGCTCAGTAAGGTTGTTACAAAGAGAAGACAACAACAAATAGTGGGTGACCACCTACAATATAGATTTTTTGAAGATGGCCAGTACTTCAAGAAGAATTTTCTCTTGGTGGAGGAATTGAGAATCTCTGTCTGTCTATATGTAGATGACTTTGAAGTTTGCAACCCCCTTGTTACATCGCGTAAAACGCACAAACTTTGTGCTGTCTATTGGATTTTGGGAAATTTGCCTCCTGGTAGCCATTCCTCTTTGGCCTCAATATACCTGGCTCTGCTATGTAAAAGTGATGACTTAAAGACCTATCGCTATCGTAAAATATTTGAGCCACTACTCCAAGATCTTGTTACCCTGGAGCAGCTGGGTGTTTTTGTCTCAAAGCTGGGTACATTTGTGAAGGGGACACTTCAGTGTGTGGTGTCAGACAACCTCGCGGCACATGGAATAGTCGGCTTTATAGAAAGTTTCTCAGGCCAATATTTTTGCAGGTTTTGCACAGCTCAGCGGGCTGAAACTCAGGTTAAAGAAGTAAAATCAGGTGAATTTATTTGGTGCCACATAATTTTGTATGTCACAAAAAAATTGTTGGCAATGCACACGAAAATTGGTGCTTGTTAAGGTTATTACCATTTATGATAGGGCAGTTGATCCCCAAAGATGAGCCAGCTTGGAAAGTGCTTCTAGACTTGAAAGAGTCTTTTATAGAGATTGTTGTTGCACCTGTCCACTGTGAGGAGTCTGTGGCATATTTAGAGTTTAAAATCTCTGAGCACAGACAGAGATACAAAGAAGTATTTCCAGATCAGGGACTCCTGCCAAAACATCACTATCCATTATCCAGAAATGATAAAGCTGTTCGGCCCCATTGTGATGTTTTGGACCATGCGTTTTGAGGCCAAGCAGAGTTTTTTTTTAACAGGTTGCCAGACACACAAAGTGTTTCAAGAACATTACACTGTCCTTGGCAAATAAGCACCAGATGATGATTGGCTATCACATGCACACAAGGAGTTATGAGAGATCAGCCTTTGATGTGACTCATGTCTCAACAATTCCAGTAGATGTCATGAAAGAGGACATAGCACTTCATCTAACTCAGAAATACCCCGATCTCACAATAGTTACGCTAGCCCAGAGTGTGTCAACAATGGCACAGAATATAGAAATGGAATGATTATTGTGCATGGATCAGTTGGTGGACTGCCAGAATTTGCAGAGGTGCTTCAAATGTGCATATTGGAAGACACACTGATCTTCATATGCAGAAAATTATCTTCATAGTATACGGAGCACTTCAGAGCATTCGAACTCCAGTCATCTTCACCAAGAGAGATTGTGTTGGCTGAGTTAAGTGAACTGACAACTATCCCCTGGTTGACTACAAGTGTGGTACCCTCCGAATGGTCACCCTTAAAAGATACATACACATTTCTGTTAATTCTTAATTTTGTATTTGACTTTGACTGAATGTCTTTATGGGAATGTGCGTAAACAAGAAACACAGAATATAAGTGAGTGGGTATGGATGGTTTAAAATCAAAAATCATGAGTAATTGAACACTTTATCTTGATTATGATTAATAAACAATTATTTTCAATTTATTTTGACAAGATTTGTATTGTAAATATGCTAAATTTATTTTTATCGATTCACAGATGTCAAAGAAATTGATTATCTAAATGTTTATTGATATGGTAATGTTGACGTGCACATAACAACATAAGACCTATTCCCCCTGTATTTGGCGCATTGCCGCTTCTGAATTATGACAGCCCCTACTAAACTTTGACACAATTATTAATATTAATGTGCTGCTAATGATTTTCACTCGCTTGGCTGGCTTCCTCTCCTCATACTTGAAAAGACATCTACATGACAAGAGCTGTTATAAGAGCAGCAAAGTTAACGATAGGTCTTTTAAAGGCAGTACAATCTTTGTGCGTAGTGAGAGTGTAGGTGAGACTGAGCGGCATAAAGTGACAGTGAAAGCAACTAAGTTGTCAGTCTGGCAGTAAACATATAGAGTAGGTCACACTTTGTTCGTTAATAAGACGTTTTTTCCCTAGTCCCTGTCCTTCTGACTGGTCTGGAAGCTGAGCAGGACTGGACAGGGCGGAGTCACGTGACCACAAACGCTGTTGTATGTTGATAAGCACACACAGTGGGGAACAGAATTTAAAAAACAAAATAACGATATAAATAAATAATAGACGTTCTGAATTTCAGTTTTAATTACTTTTCAATTAATCGTCCAGCCCTATAAGTGAATACCAGTTCATGTGATACAAAAGTGTAGTGTAAAGTCTTTTATTGCTCAAGTGGTGATGGCAAGTGGTGATATCACTGATGTCACTTAAGCCAGCATCTTTTGGGACTGAAGATTACAAGTTTAAAAATGAAATAAATCTGGGGGTGTGAAGTTAGAAATATGTGAGGTTAAGTAGTAAAAAATAATTAACAAGACCTCTGAAAGCCCAATCCTTATCTCTACTGTAGGCTACTGGCATACCACACCTGATCTGTCCAAAAAAGGAGGAAAATTTTATTTTTGACTTTTGTATGACAGCTTGAGGTATACTTCCTTTAAACTCAATGGTGCTTTTATGATGATTGGATACTTTCTACTTGGTAGAATTCCATTAAATATGAGTTTTAATCATTTTCTTCTTCTGCTTTTCTGCAGAATAACCAATTGACCAGCATGGCTACTTCAGCAGTGCTTTGTATCATCCTAGGAGAAAATGACTCTTCAAAAGTAACCCTGCCTTTGGGAACACCAGGCTCTGTTGAGGAACTTAAAAGTGAGATAAAGAGACAATGTGAGGTGTCAGGAGACTTTACACTACAATATAAGGACCCTGATTTTGACGAGTTTATAAACCTAACATCAACATCAGACATTCAAAACAAGGCTATACTCAAAGTGATTTACCTCACAAGTACCTTTTCTACAAGTAGCTCTTGCCTTTCTGCATGGGCATCCAGCCTGGACAATTCCATGTCATCTGTGGACACTGACATTCTCTCATCTTCTGAGTCGTCTTAATCTACATCCCTCAGATGTGAGCCATGGCCAGACATCTTCTGTGCCTGAGGTTGTCTGTGATGTAGAGATCCAACTCCAGCGTGCAAATACTGACTTTCAAAGAAACGGTACTCTCTACAGTCCTAGTCCAAGAATGAAATCCGACATTCTTGAATGTTTGGCTTCTCAAATCATCAAATATATAGCTTATCCTTCAAGTGCTGAATTTGATGCAGTAGCTGAGGCACTAGTGAAGAAGCACCCATGTTTAAGGTAGCAAGGTTCTGTCACTGGTTTCTATGGGTGGAAGATTAGTTTGAAATATAAAATGGCAAACTACTGCACTAAGCTGTGAAACATTGGATGTACAGAGGTGAATGTCAGTTCCTTCAAGCGTAAACAGACTGGTCCACGCACAACTCCAAATCAAGTGAAGAAACCCAGAAGAGCGGAGGTGAACTACTGTCCAGACTATCCAGCAGGGCAAACCAAAGAGAGCCTTGAGGAGGAGAGGCTGGCACTATTGTCTGAGGTGAAAAAGTACAACAACCAACAGGTGGTTAAGGAGAAGATGGAAAGGACATTTGCTTACCGACGGCATGAGCTGATTGTAGACAAGCCTTTCATTGCAGATTTCAAAAGAAGGTGGCCAGCTCTCTTTTCTGAGTGTGAGGTCAGTCAATATGTAATGTGTTGATAACTAAATCAGTATTTATTTTTTTTAAGGCGATAAGATTTTAATTGTAATTATCAACTTATTCCAATGCAATTTGAAATGTCGTTTTCAATGTAATGCAGTTGCAGTAAAACATTGTGGTAAATTTGTCCAAAGTCTGGCCACATATCATACCTAGAACTTAACGGTGGTTGTTGGAAAATGGGCCTAATAATTCATAACATGAAATGACCTTAGCTGCCATGAAAATGATAACTTAGGGGGAAATTATAATTTATAAAGGACGTCCCCAGTTTGGACAAGGGATACTGTATTGGTTAATAGTTCAGAATGACCCACACTACATGCTAACGTAATGAAATTCATCAGGAAGTAAAAATAACATTTGAGTGGATAATTCCTTTCCTATTTTCATTAACCCATATTGTGTTGCTTTGTACCACAAAACATTTGTCGATTTTAAACTGTCATTGTCAAATGTTTGTAGGTGGATGCAGAGTTTGCCCGCATCACCACTGCCCCACTGAGATCTAGGTTCATGCAGCAGCTAGATCACCACTCCGCCCAGCTGATGAGAGTTTTCCAAAGGAAAGGAGGAGCCCCCGGATGAAAAATAAGGAATATCATGGCAGACTTGGACAAGGTGTGCTTTTCTTACAAATGTCTGTTCATCAAGAAAATGTTTTTATTAGTTCAATTTATTTTATTTACTGTTATTGTGCAATTGTATTACTTCTGTATGCAAGAAACATTATAAAAGGCATGTTGTTGATGGAGGACATTATTATTAGGGGTGGGAATCTCTTTCGATTCCGATTCAGAGGGCTGCGATTAGATTATAAAACGATTATCGATGCATCTTGATGCATCATTTTTTCTAGGATCCCTGGATAATTACTAAGCATTTAATTTGCGCATTCAAATCCAAAATAAACATCTCCTAATAAGATTAAAAGGACTAATTTGCATCCCTAATTGACTTTATTAACCTCATCATGGTCCGTCATTTCATTAACAACCAGCTGTCAGACTCTAATAATTATCAGGATGTACAGTATGTGTACAGTACAGAGCTGTACACCAGTTTAGTCTAAACTTATACCAGATGTTCTCAACCCTTGACTAGAAGGTTAGTTAGTAATGACATACAGCTGATAATTAATATTACTTCGTTACTAATTTAGCTAACTAAGTTACATACATAAATAAATAATTTTAGCGCCTTTCACAGGACCCAAGGACGCTTTACACATAGTTACAGTGACAGAACAACAAAAAGTCATTCAGAAGTGAATGCCTTGGTAAAGAGCTGGGTTTTTAGTAGATTTTTTAAAAGTGTCCAGACAGGGAGCATATGGGATCTCTGTGGGGATGAGATCCAGAGGGTGGGCGCTGTGACGCTGAAGGTTCTGTCCCCAAATGTCTGGAGTCTGGGGGACAGAAAATAAGCCCTTGTACAGGGGAGACGTTAGCTAGCGCTAACAGCCTTCACTATTCCAGCCGTTGAGGAAGCTGCAGACTTTTATTAACACTGTGACCTACACTGCACATTTACTGCCAGACAGAAACTTAATTCTCCGCTAATGGTCTGTCACCGTCATGTTCTGCCCTCGCTCTCTCTCACTCGCTCAGCCTCACACATAGGATACACAGAGAACAGCCGAGTGTCGAGTATCACCGTGCTCGCAGTGTGCAAGTTAAAATCATCACTTGTGCACTGATATTAATGATTGTATGACATTTTTGTAGGGTGGTTACTCATTCCGCAGCGTTGGTGTGCGGAATACAGGCTGTTGTGTGCGCTCCACAGACGGTCCGGGCGCTGCACTTTCGCGAGTTCAGCCTTTTGCGTTCCGTCAACATTACGTTATTAATTAACGTTTAATCATCGATTTTTAGACATTTGTTAAAATCGATTCATAATCTTCCACGTGCGTCGCGATGCAGCTAAGAATCGAGTATTTCTCCAGCCCCTAATTATTATTCAGACAGCTGTTTACACAGCTACTGTAATATACTGTATATCTTGCATTATAATACATTATTATTTGCAAAATATAAGTAATTACCACTAGTAATTGTAAAACACTTGATTACAAGTGCTTCTTGTGGTATAAGAACATGTATCCCCCACATTAATGCACAATTTGGTGATGGGGCAGTGGATAAGACACATGCCTTTGGTGTGAATTACCCACTCTGACCCGTCCATCAATGTGCCCCCGAGCAAGATTAACCCCTCATTGCTCCAGAGGCGTGCAACCTCTGACATATATAGCAATTGTAAGTTGCTTTGGATAAAAGCGTCAGCTAGATGACTAAAATGTAATGTAAATGTAAAATGTCCACCATGCCAAAATCTAATCTACACAAACACTGGCTGTCAACTTTAAAAATGGCATGAAAAAGCAAGCGTGAAGTTGCATGTTTCAATTTAGGACCCTGAACAGTTTGCTTGTGCAGTGATGCATCTATAGTGCAAATTGCTGCACAATACAAAAATATTATAACCCCCCTTACACATTGTTCTTTGCTTCAGAATGACGGCATTGAAACAAGAAGAGCCTGCATACTGAAAGCATTAATTGTTTACCTCAACGAAGACCCTGGAAACCTCATTACTGAGTACCTTGTAAGTATTTTGACCTCTGCTTATTTTATTTATTTTGAAGTATTTCCTATGTGGCATAAAACATTGCTTCACTGTTTATATTTAGATGGTTTGGTTCATAATTTGAAATGGTGTTTGCAAAAATTCTCTTCAAATCAAATTTTATTTTAAAAACTAAAACTATTAGTTATCAAAGATTTCATGTTACAGTTGTTTGTAATTGATAAAAAGTTTATTTAAATATTCATTTCAACCATTTTCATTATACTCTTTATTGGAAAACATTAGTGTTGGATTTGTGCAGGTCCCTTAAGTTTCTATTACATTTCTTTGCTAATTGAGCACTTTTAAAATATGTAGTGGTAAATTATTTCTATCTGAATTCTGAATATTACCATTTTAAACCTTTTTAATTTAGAAACTGGGACATAAAAACAAGCTAAAGAGGCTGAGAAATGCTTTCTCAGATACGTTGTAGGAGTCTTGAAATTGTTGTTGACAATATGAATAATATAGAAATCACCTTACCCCCTTGGGTTAGATGTAGCAACTGAGGTAGATTAACTGGGCCCCATTTTCTATTTATTTACTCTGTGATCATTGTAAAATATTGTGAATTAGATGGAAAATTTTGATTTCTAAGGTGATAGAAGTCAGTCAGTCAATTATTTTAAACTGAGGCAGATGACCAGGTTGGTATATGGTGCTACATTGTTTCATTGTTAATAAATTAAATTTTTCACACAACCAAAGTAGTTTGATTTGTATTTACTTAACTACACTGTGTGGAAATTGTTGACATAATACGGTTTAGTAAGTTCACTTAAAATGAATAGCATTATAACAATGAAAACCAGTTAAGTAAAACAAAATGAAATGGTTGCGACACTAATTTAAGTCAGTTAAGCTGGAACTGCAAAGTATAATTTAGTTGGTCTTACTAAATACAGTTGAGTAAGGAAGATCCAACAGTTTAGTTACATTTACATAAGTGAGTTGAGTCAGTACAATGAAACATCTTTACTTTGGCATTAGTCAACAAAGTAAACCGAAATAAACAGCATTTTGTTGAATTTATGTTGGTCAGTTTAGTTAGTTGGACACTGACCTATTATTTATGTTGTCAAGATATTGTTGGAATTGCCTAATACAGTAATGTTGGTTGCACATAAGTTAGTTACTGCCATCTTACTAATATTGTTAAATTATATCTAACACAACTCAGCTTAGTGGAAATTGTTGACATAACTGGATTAAGTAAATCCAAAAAATTATTTTTTTGAGTGTGGTAACTGTCAAGATTAGTTTATTTCTTAGTCACTACCACTAGCTTAAGAGCTTTAGCCTATATGATATTACGGTTTTTCTCAGTCGCTTTGGTGCATTTCTCGAATCATCCTTAACATTTGCAAAACAGTAAGTGCATTTCTCGAAACAGGTAGTACAAACGGCACAACACAGTGGATTAACTGCAAAAGCCCATAACTTGCACAAAATCCTTAGTCATTGAACTTGACAGTGCCATCAGAACGACAAGTCCTTGTGTCTTGTTTATGAACAAGCAAGTCAAAATGTTTAGCCATCTTGTCAATAGAACAGTGTACTCTGAAAGTATTTTCTGATGTACATTTTGGCTAAGAGTTTGGTGACAATGATTGAAAATGCACAAGGCTGCACTTTTTTTGTATAGCATATATCACTTTCACCAGTAGAAAGTTATACATTACAGGAGAGAGGACAGGAATCACAGCTATGCTTTTACTGTTCGTACTGTAATTTGTTGACAGAGCATGTCATTGTAAGAAGAAAAGAAAGAGACTGTTGCATGGGATACACCCCGTTGGCTGACATTCCAGTCTGTTGTATCACAGGTTCTCTTCCACATTACAACAGATATCTTCATCAATTCAGGACACATTTACATTGTGATGTTGTTGTGGTCTATTCTTACTTTGTTTATGGTCCTTAAGAAACAACATTTCGTTTAGCTACAGTATATACTTGTAGGCAAAGGATATGAATAAAGTATTTCAACTTTGATTTTTGATAACGTGTTCAACCATTTTGCATGTAGTGACTAATGCAATGAACTTATGCCTAGATGTTTTGGGGGGTAAGATTATTCAACAGACTGGTATAATTCATTGTGATCAGCAGGACATAAGCAATTGATAATGTAGGAAACAGCAGACAATTGTACATAATCATTTGCATCAGTGTGTCAAGTCATTTGCAATTTATCCTAAAAGTTATTTTATGATGTGCACAAGTGACGAGATGATGTAGAGGTTTAACAATTAGTTTTGAGAATTTCAATTCTGATCTGAGAAATGCACCAAAGCGACTGAGAAAAACTGTAACACTACATAAATTAGCCTAGCGGCTAACGGACTTTTACTCTCCTCATAGCTTAACAAATTACATGTATTATTCATAATATTTCTTACTCACCGCTGGTTAAGTCACTGCATCTCCCGACACAACACCACGGTTGAATTTTCATCCTGAATGGCGTTTTTGTTGAAACAGCAGCTGAAAACAGCTGAGCAACGAGCTGCTCCGTGTGGGAGAATTTATCGTAAATACTCGAATAGGAGTCACTCCAGATTTAGCTGCGGCTGACTGACCATGTGGCTCTCAGAACAGCTCACTTTCCTGCAGTTCTGTGTCCGTATAAGTCGCCATTTGAAAACTCTGTAGGTCAGAGCGTCCACACAAAAAGGGAAGGAAGATATGGCTGGTAGTATCGTCTTCAAATAGAGTTGCTAAACACCTCAGCGCACTGAAGGAAGCCATCTGACTGTGTGGGGTGCATTAATGTGTGCAGGTAGAGTAGTGCTAGAGCGCTCCCATCTGACTGGTCCACCAATAAGGGAGAAGTTCACCCCTTGAGACACAGCCCCTCCTCATTTGCATAATGAGGCAGAAATGCAAAAAGGACAGGCATAAATAAATACATTGGGGGAATAAATAGGGTAGAAAATGCAATGGAAGAATAAAACAGACAAAAATATTAAAATACACACAATACACAATACACACTACATTAGCTCGGACCTGCCGCTGTGTGCTTCGTAACGTTCAATTTAGATTTATTGCCTTTTATCGATACTCAGATACACAGCTTCTCCACCTCTCAGTCGCTGTAACTAACATGACCCACATAATATACAACCCAGAGGAAGAGTCATCCACTAACACTACAGTAAAGTTACTTACTGCGGTCTAACTGTTACAAAGTGTGACACAATCTTGTTATAATATTCAGTCCAGCTCACTAACAGTTTCATTATCATCCAAAACATGTAGCTGTGCTGACATTGCTGAGCCTCCCGTGAAAGATACACAAATAGTAAAGATGGTTACTGAAAAGCAGCAGGCGAGCTAACAATGTAGCACGTCGGCTAAATGCAGTGTAACTTTATCATGTAACGAGCATGGATTAGTTCAACATCAAGCTGATAAAAATATTACTGTAACGTTGCAGTGGGAGTTTACCTGAGTTTCCACCATGTTGTGTGAAGCTGGCTCCCTACCTGTCTATAGCCGCTCTCACTCACCTTTCGGGAGTACTGTGCCAATCTTCCGGTGTCTCGCTGCGCTGAATGAAAGGTACGCCGCCAGTGTTGATCTGCCTCTGATATGGGAACGTTGAAGTAACAGAGCCTGAATATGTGAAAAGCCACAGCCTGCATGCTGGTGTTCCTGCGTTTATTGCAGGATTTCTGTATGAAAGTGGTTGTGTTTCGGATTATGCTCGCTCATGAGTTCAAGCGAGCGCGCGTATGAGCACACGCCTGGTAGCAGTCTTAAAACCGCACCGCTAGTGGCCCCTGGAAACTACATAATGCCCCTTAAAAAAATTTGTAATTAATAAATAAAGTTGAAGATTATAACTTACAATAAATAAATAATTACAAAGGTGAATAAGTAAAGAAGCTAATTAAAATAGATATATAAATGTATTTCTCCTTGTATAATTTAATTACTACCTACATTTATTTATTTACTTTATTTTTTTGTGCATTTAATCGGATGAATCTGTATCTGTATTTATTTCTGAATTTGTCAGGATCAGTCCTCCATAATATAAAACTTCCAGTGCTGGAATTTTTCACCATGAGAAGATAAACAGGGAAGTTGAGATAAAAGCTGGTATGCTGTCAGGGAAGTGTGTGTGTGTGCAGTAATTGTAGTTCAGTTTTAGTAATACTCACATAGTGATTTCATTAATAGACATGTGACCAACTACTTATATTACAATTTCCTTTAAGTATGAGGCCACAAAACCATTCATAAGACAAGTGATTATTTTTTAACAAAACTTTAATTTTTCTATATTACAACATGTACAAATACAGAAATATACAGAAACATATAAAAACAGTATTATATAATGCTCTTACAACTGAGCTGATACCAGTATTGCATAATGACATTTGTTTTAATTGTCAGCAGTTTTATTAAAGCAACTTCAAACAGGAGTTCACTGAGTTATAAAACTGGAAAACACGCAAAGCTGAGATAGAAAATTGCTTGCTGCAGCGGGGCTCCACCATCTCTGCAGCACCAACTCTATATCTGCGCTTGCGAGGTCTTGATGTGAACCATTTGTGCTTTATTCCTGCAATGAGAATTGATAAACTTATACTTTCAGCTACGCTCTTGTGAATACATTTCACAGCCTGTAGAAGTATCATGTGTGTTAGTTACTTTCCACAATTTCTACCTTCTAACACTTGCTAAAAAACTTACCTTAAAAGGTCGACATAGTTCATCACCCAGTTCAAAGCAGGATTGGTGCAGGCTTTACCCTTCTTTGTGTGGAAACTATAGGTTCAAAGGAAAGAAACAAATTAACATTTATGATAGACACCAACGTTATGCCTTATATCTGTATTTTTTTCTCTGGATGAGAAGGAGGAGATTAATATCATTTTATCGATACTCACATGATGGCATTGATGGGACAAAGCTCTGTAACGGTCTGGACTGAGTACCCCTTGATTGCCCGAAATGGTATTTTGGTTGTCATGTAACTTCGACAACATCCATGATAAGCTGTGAAACAAGAGAAAATATGATCTGATTAGATACAGGAAAAGAAACAAGAAAAGCAAAGGGAGAGTAATACATCTGTGCACCACTGTCTGATTATTGTGGATGCATGAAACTTAAATCAAAGAATCAATCAATCAATCAATCAAAAAGAAAGAGATGGAGGCAGACTTAAGAGAGTGAACCCAGTACTTACCCGCAGATGTGCTTGTAGACAGCAGACAAAAGGTGAAGAGAGTGATCACCGTCACTGTAGCTTTGATTGACACCATGTCTTCCTCCGTGTGACTCTGAGCTGAGCTGTTGTCTCACTTGTCCTCAGGTGGAGTTAGAGAGGTTGTGATGACAAGCTGTCGATGACAGTGGCCTTATATATCCTTCAGTGAAACTGGAAACTTCCACGCAGAAAAGATTAAATCTGCCCACAAAAGTGTTGCAACACAACAGAAAACTCCCTTCACCTCCCCAACGAAAGAACAAAGGGAAGATAAGAGGGGAGGTATATCACACACACAAACACACACGCAAGATGAACAAAAACAACCAGTCTGACGATTCAGTGGTGAATTTACTTCAATATAAATTTCTTAATTATGGTTCAGCACCATAACATAATGTGTATTAACAGAACAAAATAGAATAAAACACAATAGAACAGGGACTTGTGTAATTATAAACCAATTCAATAGACAAAAATGATCTCACATGTTCACCACACCTTGATATCATAAAGAGTCCTGTAGAGCCAGTGCAACATGGGAATATACAAAGGTGCAGCTGTTCTCTCTTGTGACTCTCACTATGCACATAATACTGTTAACAACAGAATATGTTTAATCAAAATGAATGATTCAAAATCAGGATGGACTCGAGTTTAGAGAGGATGATGGTACACTGACTTGATGTGGGCTGCAACAAGTAGGTTGCTTTGAGGTTGTACAGGGCTTCTTTTCTAGGTCAGAGGAACCTTTGCTATGTATGTATAATCATGTATGAAAGGGAAATAGTATATGGGGAGGACTGAAATAGGTCAATATGGTTAATGTCTTTCTTAATTGTTCATCATGAACTTTCCAGCAAAACCACACCATGTTTGAAGTACATAACTTTTCACTCACTTCCTGCAACGTGCACTTTTCATATTATGTCACAACATTTTAAGGCAAGGTATTTCTATTTAAAAGCACTTTTCAGACATAGAGGTAGATTCAAGGTGCTGTCCAGATAAGTTAGACACAACACAAACAATGTATGTATGCCTATATAGTGTCTAGTTCATGTTGTAAATCAGGCTTGTGGTCCTGATTACATAAACTGCACAGTACATTTTTCCAATATGATAAAAAAGAAAGCTTCACATTTTTCAAGTCTATCTTACATTAAAACAATGCTCTCTGTAATTGTCTCTCCTGTTCACACTAGTCATGAAGTGATCCCTTTCCAGTGCGACTCAAATGTAAGCGATCGGGGCCAAAATCCACAGTACTCATTCATCTGAAGTTGATATGAGGCTTCAGCCGTCTGAGTTAGCCAAATGAATCTGTCTTTTTTGTCTTTCAGTGGACATGGGAGTATTGCTTTAAAACCGACTTCAACAATGTGAACCTATCATTTAATGAAAGGGATATTTTAGGAAACCAGGTTTCTGTGAGAACAAGACACCAAGTGACACCTACTCACAGAAAGAAGATGAGAGAATTAACAACCCAGCCCACTCCAAAGCAGTGAGAAGAGCTAAGAAAAATACAGAAATGCACAAATCTATCATGTGAAATAGTGCAAGGTCCTTTAGGCCCCTTTGCTCACAAACAGGAGTTGATTGGCTTTCACTGTACGGTTTTTAAGGTACAGTATGGCTACAAGCATAACTTTCCCTGATTGATATACAAGAGTCAGACCTGTAATCGGCCTTTTTAACAGCAGACATTTTGACTTGTCATAGTAGGAAAAGGTGTCAGTAGTAATATGGTTCTGTTCCATTTGGTTCTAAGCCATGATAATGAGAGAGTTGATCAGCATGCACGATAGATAAATAGATAGATAGATAGATAGATAGAGATAGAGTGATATAGAGATTGATTAAACCTACATAAAAACAGCAGCTGTACAATATCTATTTTTTGTTGTTCAGAATGATTATTGCAAACTGTATGAAAGATTTCTTGTATTTCTGGGTCAGGGAAACTTTATATCGTCTGCCTGATGGCAGTTAATGGAAAGAGTGGTGGAGGGGGTGAGATCATCTGTGATCAGGGTGGCTTTCCTGATCTCAGAGCGGTGGTACAGTTCAGATAAGGAGGTTTGTGGTGAGCCGATTATCACTACAGTGGTTTAAATGGCCACCAGGATCAGCCATCACTGATTTTAATATTTACACCTTCTTAATGTGACATGTCGAAATGTCTTCTGTGAAAAAAGCTTTTTAAAATGACAAAACAAGGACTTTGTCTTTGTCTCAATGACTGTATTAAATTTTTAGTTTGTGCTATAATTCAAAATGTGCTGAACTGACTCTCATTTGTCACTACTTTTGCTTGGTATCAATGATTGAGAAATTATAAAATTAGCGTAATTACACAATAACAAACAGTGTGCGGTCATCTTAACAAACAAAGTGTCTTTTCTACATTGTCTCATAATGTATGTATGCAACAACAAGGTCAGCAGGATGTTATGTTGTGAATTATGGTTTGGGGTTGCTGTCTCGCTATTGTATTGTTTCTGGTTCTCAGTTCTCTCTTGAAAAATAGATGCCATTCGTAATGAGACTACCTTATTAACAGTGGTGTAAGAAGTATTCAGAAATTGTACTTAAGGGAAAGTAGCAATACCACAACATAAAAATGCTAGCATTGCATTCAAAAAAAGTACAACAATTTTTTAAAAGCATTATCAGCATAGTTATGTAAAGTGAAGGTAAAAGTGCTCATTATACAGGTGAACAGCTCACGTTGGTGTTGTCTTATTGTATATTATATTAGTATCACTGATGCATGTCTCTGAAAGCGGCATTTTAACATTGGAAAGCACGGGTGCATCTAGTAGCTGATTTGTGCACACCTTAATTGAGTTTTCTACAAATGTTATGGTTGGTGGATATGTGCAAATTTCAACCACTTTCGATACAGTTGAGTGGTGTAATTTATGAAAATATATCAGATTTTATAAACTGATCAGGTCTTTGTCAGCATGACATCATTCCAAGATCTTTTTTAAAGGTAAGTGGCACATGCATGTGTCTTGATTCTTCTGTACCAACCCGGGAGGGGATTTTGTACGACAATTGTGGGTAAAAGTACACTTCCCGCCTGACCCAAATATGCAACGTTGGTACTTCCAGCTAGTTCCTTGGTCTGTGGTGGGAGATTAACCAGAGTATTTAAACTTCACAGCCAGATAAACTTTATCAATTCATCCCTTTTGAGAGTCCAGATCAGAAAACTGATTCACTGCTGAGGAGAAGCTGTGTGAGGATGGCAAAGCTTACTGTGTGTGTCTCCGTAATACTGGTGCTGCTGGTGGCGCTGGGTGAAAGCAGTAAGTATGGCTTCAGCAGATATTTACTGTACAGCATCTCTCAAATATTATTGGTTTAGGAGAACATGCGAGTTGTTGTCTGTATTTCTTTAATTACAGAACTGTTTTCACATTAAAGTGTCTACTTGAATATGTAACTTGGCCTCTTGATTTTTATTGACATGTTTGTAATGTCTCCTGTTTAAAGGTCCCATGAGGCTTTGCTGCACACAGTACCAAGACCATCCAATCCTAGTGAAAGTGCTGAAATTCTACTGTTGTGTCAATTTATGGTTACTTTGCTTTAGTTGTACTGAGCAATCCAAGCCTAGATTCACCCAGGGCTCTCAGAGCACTCCCAAACTGCAGGGGGCAATCATGCAACAAAAGTTGGTGGAACCAACTTTTGGGGAAGTAGCTTTTGGGACTATATTTGCCTGCGCACCCACAGAGAGAGCATGGCATTGAAATGTTTGTAGAGAGTTCGGTTGGTTCTCTCATTTATTCCTGGAAAAGGATACTATGATTACAGCTCCTGATCACTCAAAGACGCAACTGGTAGGACAATTTATGATTGACTGTGTTTGAATATATTGAGTTTTAAATGTTCAGGTTCTGCTTGGATTGTAATTTGCTATTTAAAATAAGTAATGGGGATTTGTTATGTGAATGTTGAACTTGACAGAAGTAACATGTGCATGAGTTTAATTACGGGATTGGTATTTTCTTGTTAAAATCCTAGGTTAGACTTAAGGATCGTGTTTAGTTTGGTTTGAAGATTCAATAGCATTTATTTATTACTTCTGTGAGAAAGTGGTATTGTGATTTATGTGTGACTGATTCATGACTTATCTGTAACTAATTCATGTTTTGGTTTGTGTATTTGAAAGGTTATCAACCTATACGTACTGCCCCACACTGATCTATCAAGTCACATTCAAGAAACTATACCATATTATTCCATCACTGGTCTATCAAACCATCTCAAAGAAAATAAAGAATCAAGAAGTGGAAAGATTGAGTTGTCCTTTGCGTTCTTCAGAGACAAAAGCAGTTTTCAAGTTTGGGCTGAGCTGTAATCAATTAAAAACACACAGAACTTGACAGTTGATAACCAGTGGTGGCAGTGAGAATAAGGATAAAAGGCCTGAAGTCAAGCTGTCAACGCAAAGGAAGAATTGACTGGAAACTTTTTCACCATGGCAAAGGAAACTCTTGGGAAGACAGTCAAGCAACTGAAACAAGAGCGGACCTTAGCTAAATCTGCTTTCACCAAGCAAGCAAACTACCTGAGCAAAGCTGCAAATGAGATGATTAAAGGTGAACTTCAAGAGGAGTTCAGCAAACTTAGTTCCTTGGCAAGACATGTCAGCGATGCAAATGATGACTACGGAGCTGGTCTACTGACTGAAGTAGGAACTGAGGAGGATGAAGAAGTCAAGCTCAACAAGCACCAGCAGGCTGAACTTGAAAAGACAATGGAAGAGTGTGACATGAGACTGGGGGACATCCGTGAGGCAGTCCAAGCCAACCTCTGGTCAAGATATGGTAAAGAGGAGGTAGACTTTGCAATCCAAGAAGCGGAAAAAGCCTGTGACAGAGCCCAAGCAAGCCCCATCACTGCTATCAATAGAGACGGCTATGAACTGCAGCTGGAGAGAGCAAGGAAGCTAATCCATGATGCAACTGTAAGCCTGAAAGACTGGGAAAAATGGATCCCACATGATCAGACAGCAGACCTGAAAGGCAGATTAAAAGACCTGAGAATATTCGGGAGCAACCTTGAGGCCAGAAGAGCAGAATTCCTCACCGCACAAAAAATTGCAGAAGAGAAAAGAAGAGGTCCAGACCAACAGCCTCAACCAACAGCAGTTCCACAACCAGTGGTGAGAATAAAGCCAACCAGCCTACCTAAATTCACTGGGATTAGGAGAAATTTCCATAGATGGAAGAGAGACTGGGAAAGTCTGCAAAAGCAGGGAGAACCGAGTGGATCAGTGGAAGTGAAGAAGTTTCAACTCCTTGACAGTGTGGATGAAAGGATATGTAGAGACCTGGGCTTGTCAACATACAACAGTGCTGAAGACATATTGAGAGTACTTCAAAACAGGTATGGAAACAAGCCAACGATTGCTTTGGAGATAATTGAGGATTCAAGAGGAAAGAATCTGTGAAAGTGGGGAGACCCAGCAGCAGAAGGCAAACATTCACAGAGGAACAAGAGATATTGATGTCTGAGCTTACCCCGGACATGGTGGAAAAAGTCAGGAGAGCCTTCACCAATATGGCTGCAAAATCACACTGCACAGGGAGAAGTCTTCCTGGAGTGATGGACTCAAGCACATGTGAGTTATCAGTAATTCTTATGCTTCTTGAAGTAACCACCAACGCAGGACAGAAAATTGGAACTCTCATTGACTTAGCATCAGATACCAATTACATCACTCATATAGCTGCCAAGAGATTGAAACTTCAAAGTGAAAAGATCACGCTTGTCGTCCATGGAGTTGGAGGTATGGCCATGAAAGTAAGAACCAAAAGATATTTACTTAAGGTAAGAGTCAAGACACCTAGAGACACGGAAAGAGCTCATGAGCTGATCTGTTATGGGTTGGATGAAATTGCCAAAGTTCACAGAGTGATCAAAGCACAGCAACTCAAGAAGTTCTTCCCCGAAACCAACCTGGAAGATCTTCACAGACCAGAAAATGTTGAACTTCTCATAAGCCACCGTGAAGGAAGACTTGCTCCACAGAGAATAAAGGTGGTAGGAGATCTTGTCCTGTGGGAAAGCCCTTTAGGAAAGACTGTTGGCGGAGCACATCCAGATCTCTGTGAAGTATTGGGTATGGCCCTACACAATTCTGAAACTCACTTTGCACGATCAATGAGAATCACAGCAGTGAAGTATCAAGAAATTGCTGAGATGCAAGAATCTAGAGCTGAAACCAAAACCACTGTTATTGGGAGGGAGTTCTTGGATTGGTGGAAGTGGGACAGCATTGGTGCAGCCTGCGAACCCATGTGTGGAGGATGCCGGTGTGGTAACTGTCAGCCAGGAGGCAAAGACATGACTCTGAGTGAAGAGAGAGAGCTTGAGGTGATCAGGCGAGGCCTCAGCTATATGAAGTCAGATGCGCATAGTCAGGAGCCTCACTGGGACACAAAATACCCCTGGATTGAAGATCCAAGTTCCCTGCCCAACAACAGAAGCGCAGTGGAAGCCACGTTTCTGAGGACGGAAAAACAGCTCAAGAAAGAACTAGGAATAACATTCTCAGATGGTAGTGACCAGAGCTATGGAGCTGTTGCATACTTCAGGTGGGAGACCGAGCAAGGCATCCTGGTCCGGCTTGTTGAGTCCAAAGCCAAGCTCACACCGCTTGACCAAAAGGGAGAAGCAGTGAAGGCTGAGGTCTGTGGTGCTGTGTTTGCTGCGAGACTCAGAAAATACATTGAAAGGCGCAGTCGGATGCAAGTTGAACATTGGTTCCATCTGCTGGACAGTCAAACTGTGCTAGGTGCAATCTAAAGGGACAGTTACCGGTACCAGACCTTTTTTGCAAACAGAGTGGGAGAGATCCAGAAGTCCACATCAGTTGAAGACTGGAGATGGATTCCAGGTGAGCAAAACGTTGCTGACCTCACAACAAGAGGAGCAACCCCAGAAGACCTGAAAGTGTGGCAAAATGGCCCAGAGTTTTTGAAACGACCTGTTGGGGAGTGGCCGACAAAGTCAGCCAGAGATGTTGCTGCAGAAGCTAAAGAAGCTATAAACAAGCTCCAAAGGAAATGTTTTACAGCAGCACTGACCCGAGCACAGAGGAAAAAAACCCAACATGCTCTACCTACCACTACAATGCCAAGGTCCCCAATCTCTAATGAAAAGAAGGACGATCTGCAAAGCAGCCCTAGTGGGAAAGGAGGGGACCAAATCCAAGTCAGGAGACCACCTTCTGGTTCTTCAGTGAGGAAAATCCTGGACATAAGTAGGTTCAGTAGTTTAACCAAGCTGATAAGAATCATTGCCTGGGTGTGGAGAGCTGCCACAAGATTGAAGGAAATGCTGGACAAGACCTCAACCACAAGCAAACCAAAGAGGAAGGAAATTCCTTCAGCTCTTGAGATTAAGTCCAGAGTCAAGGAAACTACACTCACTATCATCGAATGTGAGGATGCGCTCAGGAATCTCTTCCTTGCAGCTCAAATGGAGGTAGCCTTACCAGACACCACACTCAGCAGGCTTACTGTGGTCAGGGAGGAAAGCACTGGACATTTGCTCTGTGGAGGAAGATTCCAAATCTTTAATAAAGAAAAAACTGCAGTACCTGTCCTGCCTTGTACATCATGGGTATCCACTCTTCTAGCTCAAGAAGCACATAAGGCAAATCATGAAGAAATTGCAGGCACACTCCTCCGGATGAGAAGGAAAGCATGGGTAGTAAGAGGCCGGAAACTAGCTCAGAAGATTGTTGATAACTGTGTGACATGCAGGAGACTTCAGGCCCGAAGATGCCAACAGATCATGAGTGACCTTCCATCGGAGCGAATAACTCTAGCCAATCCATTTGAGTACACGACAGTGTACCTATTTGGACCTTATGAAGTGAAGGATGAGGTGAGAAAGAAAGTGAGACTCAAAGTGTGGGGAATCGTCTTCTGTTGTATGGTGTCCAGAGCTATGCACACAGACCTTGTCAGTGGCCAGTCAGTTGAAGGCTTTCTTCTAGCCTACCAAAGATTTACGGCACTGAGAGGACATCCGAGGAAATTGTGGTCGGATCATGGGAAGAACTTCGTCGGAGCCAGACCTGCCCTCAAAGAGCTCTACATGTTTCTGGACCGACTGGAGAAATCAAAGCTTGAAGATGAAGTCCAGAATGGAGCTGGAAGATCCATCCAGCAGACTCACCTCACAGAAACGGAGCTGTTGAGGCTGCTGTCCGGATTATAAAGCGAGCTTTGCACAATCTGGGGGGTGATGGAGTCTTCACATGGGGTGAGTTTCAAACTTTCCTTTATATGGCTTCCAACCTTGCAAATGAACGACCTATTGATGCCAGGACTCAGAGCCGGGAAGACTGTGTGGAATACATTAGCCCAAATTCGCTTCTGCTCGGAAGAACTGGACCCAGAGGAGATCCAGAGACCTTTGATTTTAAAGGCTATCCTTACAGAAGATTGAGAATCATCCAAACTGAAGTTGATCGATTCTGGAGGAAATGGAGCCAGTTAGCCGGACCAAATCTGTTTGTCCGGACCAAGTGGCACACCGTTCACAGGAATGTGGCAGTTGGAGATGTCGTCTGGTTGGCTGACCAGATGCCTTGAGAGGTCAGTTCAGGCTTGCCAGGGTCATTGACGTCAACACTGACAGGAAGGGAATTGTGAGGGATGTATATCTCTGATCCTTCCCCAGCTACCCAGTCGCAACTGTGAAACCCACTAAAAAGATAAAAAAACACTCAACCAAGATACCTGCAACAGTTCTTCACAGGGATGTCAGACGGATAGTTGTCCTACTTCCAGTTGAAGAGCAGCAGTAGCAAAAGGATCAAAATGGAGTAACTAAATCCGACACATCACAGTTCTGGTGTGACCTCCTTGGGTTGAAGAACCAGGAGGTCAAGTGGGAGGTGTTGTATCAATTTATGGTTACTTTGCTTTAGTTGTACTGAGCACTCCAAGCCTAGATTCACCCAGGACACTCAGAGCACTCCCAAACTGCAGGGGGCAACCATGCAACAAAAGTTGGTGGAACCAACTTTTGGGGAAGTAGCTTTTGGGACTATATTTGCCTGCGCACCCACAGAGAGAGCATGGCATTGAAATGTTTGTAGAGAGTTTGGTTGGTTCTCTCATTTATTCCTGGAAAAGGATACTATATCTACTGCTCCATCACTGATCTATCAAGTCACCTTCAAGAAACTATACCATATTATTCCATCACTGGTCTATCAAACCATCTCAAAGAAAATAAAGAATTAAGAAGTGAAAAGATTGAGTTGTCCTTTGCGTTCTTCAGAGAGAAAAGCAGTTTTCAAGTTTGGGCTGAGCTGTAATCAATTAAAAAACACACAGAACTTGACACATATCATATGCAACTCTTACCTACTTACCGTAATTAAAAATGAGTACACTTTTGGTTTGTCTTTAACCAGTTTTTAAGCCTGGAAGTAAACATTTTAAAGTCAGGTATAGTCTTGATGTGAGATGGTAATAAGTTCCAGAGTTTAGAGCTCTTCACAGAGAAAGTCGTCTGTCCAAAGCTGGTCCTGCAGTATGGTATTTTACAGTCATGATTTGTGGAGCTCCTAGTGACTCGAATGCTGTTTTGTCTCTCTACAAATTAACTTAGTGGCTCAGGTGCTAAGTGATTAATGCACTTGTGAATCAATTTAAGGAAGCAAAGATTGCTAAAGCTATCAAAATTCATTAAATTATATTTCTTAAGGATGGTACAGTGATGGTGGCGAATTGGTTTTTTATCCATAATTTTTATTGCTCGGTTGTATAGAGAGCCTATGCGTTTGGTTGCAGTGGGAGCGGCTTGTGCCCATGCTGTCATGCAGTATGATATGACAAAAAAATCATAGCATGCATGTACAGCAGGGCTGCCTGGTTTGGTATGTAGCTTCTGATTAGTTTGAAACAGTGGAGATTACTTTGTAATTTTTTTGAGATTTTCTTTATATGCTTGTCAAATTTAAGTTGAGGATCTAAAACTAATCCTAGATATTTAAATTCTGTAACTGGATGAATTTCTTTATTTTGTAAATTAATATTAAATCTTTCTTTTAAAACAAGTTTTTTAATGGAAAAGCACATCGAGACTGTTTTTGAAAGATTTAGAACTAGCTGATTTTGAATGAGCCACTGATGGATGTCAGACATACTGGTGGACAGTACAGCTGCAGCCTGCTCAGGTGACTTGGCGGGTGCATAAAGAACTGCATCATCCGCATAGACCTGACAACTGGCACCTGAGCAGTGCAGAGGTCATTTATAAAGAGACTAAACAGCAAAGGGCCAAGTATAGAGCCTTGCGGAATGCCCATTTTTATGTTTGAGAGTGCAGATATGTCTTGATCAACTTTAACACACTGTACTGTAGACTGGAGATAAGATGTAAACCACAACATTGCCTCATCTGAGAAATTAAAATTTAACATTTTAGATAAAAGCAAACTGTGGTTGACCGTATCGAATGTCTTTTTAAGGTCGATAAATACAGCTCCCACCACATTGCCCTTGTCCAGGGACTTTTTTACATTTTTTAATTAAACAGCAGTTTGCTATTTCAGTTGAATAACCTGGTCTAAACCCAAACTGGTGTGGATGGAGGAGCTGTCTGGCTTCTAAGTGGTCAATCAGTTGCGCTGCTACAACTTTTTCAATTATTTTAGATAAAACTGGTAAAATCGATATAGGGTGATAGTTGCTCATTGAGTCTTGGCTACCACTTTTGAACACAGGGATTATTCTTTTTTTCCATGCACTGGGAAATGTACTGGTTCTTATGGAAAGATTAACAAGATGGGTCAATGGTTTGACATGAACATCTTTATACTTTTTAAGAAAACAACTATTCATCCTAAAAATGTCATTGGATTTGGAATTTGAAAGTTTATTGATTATTTCTGCAACTTTTATATCCGGCACCTCTTTAATATAAAAGGAATCTATTGAAGTGACTCTCAATGAATGATTGAGAGAATCGACTGACTGGAAATCTTTTGATAATTCTTCAACTGATTGTACAAAATATGAATTGAATTCATCAGCCATAGGCACTATCAGTTATACTATTGCCATTGATGTTAAGTTCTGTAGTCTTTTTTTGTTTATTTGATTTGTTAGTCAGATTGTTTAAATGCTTCCAAAGTGAATTATTGTTGCCTTTAGCACTGTCAGTTAGTTGAGTGTAATATGTGGCTTTTGCTTTCCGCAGCTCAAATACAACTTTATTCCTTAAACTTCTGTAAATCAAGAGATCAGTATTAAGTTTAGATCTTAGAAATGTTTTCAAAGCTAAATCTCGTATTTCGTATTTCATTATTTATCCAGGGCACCGTAGAATCTTTTTGTTTATATTTTATTTACTTTGTAAAGACTTGTAATAGCTGTGGTCATGGAATTACAACACTCCTCTACCTCATCTAGTGTCATAATTTGTTCTCAGTTTATGTTTTTAAGTTCCCTTTCAAATTGCACAATTTTACTTTTAGGAATAATGAACTGTGTTTTTTCATGATCAGGTTTACCAAAGTACTGCAGGTGCTTCTTCGTCAGTTTCCTAACAGTCAAAGTCATGTTGTGGTCCGAGAGTCCAGTAATCAAATTGTAAGTCCTTGTTATTCGTTCTGGTCTGTTAGTAAATGTCAAGTCAATGAGGGTCTTAGTCTGCCTTGTTATCCTTGTGGGTCCTTCAATCATTTGTCAATAGTTGAATTTTGTCATAAGTGCTTTGAGTTTATGTTTACAGTTTTTGTCAGACCAGCTGATATTGTAGTCTCCATACCATATTGTCTCTCTATAAGAGTACAGTTGTTTAACTAAAACATTTAATTCATCATAAAACGTAACATTATGAGAAGGTGGATTATAGAGGGCAACAATATAAAATTCATAGTAGGCGATAGGGTTACATTTAGGGCTAGACATTCCAGGGGGGTGTTTAGTTCAATTAAGTGACATTTAAATTTGTCTTTGATGTATATTAATACTCCTCCCCCTTTGCCTGTATTTCTGTCATTTCTCAAGCACTGATACCCAGCAATGTCAATCATATTAGTTGTAATGTTACTGTGAAGCCACGATTCTGTTAAACAGAGGTAATCCAAGTTTGAGTCCAGGAGAAGTGCAGAGACCTGATCACGTTTAGGGATAAGGCTGCGTATGTTTAACTGTCCGCCTAAAATTCCGTTTGGCTTGCACTTTACATCCCAAAGCACACGGGCATGATTGACAGTTCAGAAGAGTAGGTAATGCTTTTGTTTCTGTGCAGCGCGACTATCTGAAGCATCCGAGCGTGTTTGTAGAGTGACTGTTTCCCCAGACTCAGAGAGATTACGCTCTGCTGTAGCTATAGCCGCTGCTCTGTCTCTCGACCGAAAGCGAAAGCCCTCGCCACCCGTAGTAGCCCCTGGTCCAGTCCTCGGACGGAGGCAGGGTAACTCACCGGTGTGATCGCGGTCTGATGTCCTCACACGGGGCTCTGATGCGCTCCGCTTCCCTGCATGACGCTGCTCCGGCAGCTCCTGGCACTGAGCCAACATTTCCTCCAGCACTGTGTGAGGCGCTGGTGTAGTCAGGGGCTGTATCACCTGCGCGGCTTCACCTGTGTCAGGCATTACCTCCACAGAGCTAGCCTGGTGTTCAAGCATGGGGCCTGGGTTCAGATGTATGTCTCCAGCCAAAAGTATTAGCACCATTATTACTTTAGATGCATGCACTGTCTTGACGTGATGTTGACCTGATAGCGCTGTTTCTGTCATTCTTGCACAGACTTTTAGTTGCCCAAATAGAGTGGAGAATGGCGTGTCCATGTCCAAAATAATAAAGTTTAGTGTGTTCACCATCGTTCAGACCAACCAGGTTGCCCTTATTATGCAGAGAAAAGTTGTAGGTCCAAGCACCAATAACATTAAAAAACACTGTAAAATACAAAGGGCATGAGTGGAGCCCAACAACCCAATCCTGCCCTCAGAAGCCATCTTGATTTATTGATGCCACGCCTTCATCTCATCACCCCTGGATTATTGCAACAGCCTTTTCACTTGTTTAACCCAAAAATCTACTGATCGACTCCAGACTGTCCAGAACTCAGCTGCCAGGCTTTTAACCAGAACAAAGAAATATGACCACATCACCCCTATTTTAGCTTCATTACACTGGCTCCCAGTGTGTTTTAGAATTGATCACTTTTAAAGCTCTTCATGGCCTCTCGCCTTGTTATATTTCTGATCTTTTAGTCCCATACACACCAGCACGTACCTTGAGATCCTCAGGCAGAGGTCTGTTGTCTGTTCCAGAGTCTCGACTAAAAACTAAAGGGGACAGAGCGTTTGCTGTCAGGGCCCCGAGGCTCTGGAACAGCCTGCCCGAGGAAATCAGGTCGGCTGAGTCAGTGAACTCTTTTAATCATACTGTATTTACGTTTATCCTTAGCCAGCAGTTTCAAATAAGACTCAATGTCGCCCGCTCTGGCCCCAGGGATGCACTTAACTATGGTCGCTGGCTTCGCTAACTTCACGTTTCTCAAAATGGAGCTGCCAATGATCAGAGTTGGTTTCTCAGCTGGTGTGTCGCTGAGTGGGGAAAATCTATCAGAAACGTGGACACGTTGGTGGCGACCCGTGGGCTTTGAATGCTTACGACTATTCCTCCTTCGGACAGTCACCCAGCCACCCCTTCCTGGCTGCTCAGGAGATGCCAGGGGACGGTACCACAGGCCAACTCAGGCCGTTCTGTACCGACTACCGGGGACTGGCTAGCTACAGTAGCTGAAGACTGATCTACTAAAGGTGCGGAGCCGGACTTCTAAATCACAGAGCCTCGCCTCCATGTCTACAAATAAACTACATTTTCCATTACCGCTAAAGAAGGCAGAGGAGTTACTGAACATCTGACACACCGAGCAGAAGAAAGTAGGAGAGCAAGAAGGAGAAGGAGAAGCCATCGCTGCTAGGCTAAAGTCGCTAACGGCTAAGCTAAAGTACTGTAGCGTTGGCTACCAAAACCTTTGAAAACAACTAAGAGATTAAACGGAAGTGTCTAAAAGATGGAAAGAAGTGTGAGTGCTTAGGCAGAATTACTGTAAGAATAAGTGTTTAGCAGACAGTTGGCCGCTGTAATGACAAATTAACAAATTTAACTGGTATTTAGAGAGAGCGGTACAACACGCTACCAACACACAAGCACTGGAAACAGAAATGAGTCAACACGCTTACCGCAGTACGTCAGCAAATGACAAGCATGCCTCCAAAAAAGAAATGCATCTCCTGGTCATTCCATAGCTGTTTTAATCTTTCCATCGGAGGGAATTGATCAGTGGAATGGAATGGATTCTGATTTTGCGCTTTTACAGCCGATTCTTTCACAATGTAAGTCTATGGGGAAATGTATGGTTTGGCCACTAGTAAAATTGGCTTCAAAGCATGGACCACTTTATATATATATATATATATATATATATATATATATATATATATATATAAACCTTTATTTAAACAGGAAATGACCCATTGAGACACAGTCTCTTTTACAAGGGAGTCCTGTATAGCAAACTTCCGGGGACTTGGAGGAAATTCGATGCTATCAAGCAAGCTCAGTTGAAATTTGAATAAAAAAATAACATACATCATTATCAAAATATAAATATATATAAAGGGCGGTGCAGTGGTTGAATTGTTGGGCTTCTGTAAATAACATCATAGAGTACGGTCTAGACCTGCTCTTTTATGAAAAGCTCTATGAGATAATTGTTGTTGTGATTTGGCGCTATATAAATAAAATAGAATTGAAAATTTAATTGAATTGGTTAGCACCGTCACCTCACAGCAAGAAGGTCGTGAGCTCAAACCCCGGTTGCCTCGGCCTTTCTGTGCGGAGTTTGCATGTTCTCTCCGGGTGCTCCCACCATCCAAAGACATGCAGGCGAGGTTAATTGGTGTCTCTGAAATTGTGCTTAGGTGTGAGTGTGAGTGGTTGTTTGTCTATGTGTGGCCCTGCAATGGACTGGCGACCTGTCCAGGGTGTACCCTGCCTTTCGCTCGATGTCAGCTGGGATTGGCTCCAGCACCCCGCGACCCTGTACGCAGGATAAGCAGTTGACAATGGATGGATGGATGCTGTACCAAATGCGCACAGTGTCTCTTTTAATGGGAAGACGCTTCACCCTATTTCACCAACCCGGAAATTCACAAAACGTTTCACCCAAAATTCTTCCCACAAACAGCTTTGCTCTCAGTTATTGCACGCACAAGGTTTTCATGTGCTTCATGTGTTTCCCCAAGTGTGGACACTGAGGGTGGAACCGTTTTTCCAAGTTGAAACGAGGGTAGCGATGATGTAATGAGCATGGTCTTCATTTAAGTTGATCGTATAAATAAATGGTATAAATATGGTATAAATTATGTGAGTGTATTTTTGGACTCTAGTAGGGTATGTATGCACATTTCTTTACCTTGTTGCCATGAGCCCGTTCTCATCTCAGGGCGTCCAATACCAACAATTCAGAAAAAGTGACAAAATGTAGTTATTTGCGTCCTTTAGTGTCTCTATGAGACACTTCCGGAAGTGCGTCTGGGGTGACCCGTACAGACCAGAAGTGCAAGTTCATGATAATGGTGTTGACCGCCCCCCGAAGCCCCTACCTTTACCACAACCACCAGACATGTTAGTAGCTAAACCTAAGTCACTGACTTTATGCATGTCGACTGGCTAACCCTACAGCTTACAGGTAGGGTTAGCCTCCTTTCTGTTGCTGCAACGTAGCAGACAGGGGCGTAGCAGACGGGGACATTTCATACGGACGCTGAAGGGTACCTTTAGTCACGCTGTCTGAAAGTGTCAGTTATGATGCGTTATGAGAATGCATTGGTGCCATGTATTGTAAGCCTTATGTTTGTATTTGTATCAGTTTTAAAAGCTCTCAAAAAGGAAGATAAAAGGTTCCATCCAGGAAATAAACTTACCTTCAGTGAGAATGAAGTGTAATGCATGTTGGTGGGTGCAGCAAAAGGAACAAAGGCTGGGGTTGAAGCAGCAGGCCAGCAGAGAGACTGACTCCCAGAAAGGCAGCCATTTTATGCCCTCTAGGAAGCCCAACCCAGAGGGGCAGGTACATGCATTGGACCCTCCCAGCTCCACCTACAAGCCACACTCAGCATCTGCAAAACAGAGAAGACACACAGGCAGACAGACTGGGGGAAGTCGTCACAATGTGCACAGACTGTGGTAAATTTTGTGATTTATATTCTCAAAAAATCTCCAGATGGCTTCAGATAATAACCTTTTATAATTAGTTTCCTATTAAAACATTTCTAGAGGATTGTGTCCCCATTCACAGGGTTATCAATGGGCAAATAACCATCAGGTCATGCAATTTCAAGATGGTACTATGACTGCAACCATTTTAATTTTATTTTGAATTTAAATAATTTTAAATTTAAATTTAGTAACAATGAAATGTACAGTATGTCGGATTTAGTGGCATCTAGTGTTGAGGTTATCTACAGTATTTTAATAGTATACCTAAACTTCAGAAATAAAATGAAAATTGTCACACTTTGGATGGTCACACTCTAAGTGGTACAAATTTCAAGAACACCTGAGATGTTCAGAAGGCATTCTTTGATGTGAGGTGAGATAACCCTAAACCAACATGTAGGTCTCTTAATTGCAACCATGTGTGTCAAAGAGTGTAAAATAAAGTAAAATAAAAAAAAGTTTGTGGATAACATTAATTTTATGTTGTCATAATTGCAGCCCAAACGCATGAGCAGGTGGTGGCTGGTACAAAAGAAACCATGTTTGCTGCTGTGTTGGAGTGGACCAGAAGATGGTGGTGGTCAATCGCGGAGCTGTTCATTGCTGCGCCTGGCAAGTACAAGGAACTCCTTGATAACTACAATAATCAGATGAAACTCAAGTTTGTTTGCCACACAATGTGCCACTGATATTCAAGACAACTAAGGAATAGAGGACACAATCACAGCTTATAAGGCTTCTGGAAAGCTGCTGCCCCTAAAAGATCTCTGATGCTGGGTTAGAAGAGCAGACATGAGTTTCACACCTATTCTGAAGTTGTCTTAGTTGTTTTTGAGAGTGAAAGATTTTATATTATTATTTTATGAAGTTTTTATTTGGCACCTCTACTGATAAATTTGTGTTCAGCCATAGGTGTTTATACTTGAAAGAAATTTATTTTATTATATATTTGGAGATGGTGCCTTTTATGAACAGTTATTTGGTGATGTAACTGATGGTTATGAGGTGATGTTCAGCTCCCGCTTGAGGTCCTGAGAGATGATGGTGCCCAGGAAGCGGATGGAGTCCACAGTGGCAACTGGGGAATCACACAGGATGATGGGGGAGGGTAGGGCTGGGCTCTAGCTCAACAACACACAGATATCTTCTTTTTCATGTCCATATTCAACGTAATGACCAACACACGCTCTGTAGAGTCATTTGACTGTTGTTTGGGCTACTCCAGAAACATGCCAGCGCAACATGGTGACGTCCATGTAGGTGGACCCGCGGTGTATGTAGATAGAAATGGCTCATTGGGGGCGCTGCTAAGCTTTAATGGAGTAGAATGTGAGTTTGGAAGCACCTGCTGATTTCGATTAAAATTGTAATTCATCTGCGCTTTTTGGTCACATATTTAGTCTTGTCTTACGCCGCAGTACTTTTTGTTGAGAAGTTTATCTCTGGACTGCCTAAAATGTCTGGAAAGAACTCTAAAACTCACAATACTATTCAGTGAATGATGAAGCTGCTACCGATGCTACCATGTCCAAGCTGAAACGTAAGGTCGGAGAGATGGAGCACACACTCCGATGATATAAACTAAAATCAAGTGCCTCACAGCTAACGTAGCCAAGCTGGAAAATAAATGTGAAGACTTGGAGTCCAGATCACGGCGTAACATTAAGATAGGGTTAGGGTCCTGTACCACTGCTGCTGTAGACCGAATGCTTCTTCTTCTGGTAAAGTTTTCTCTGGACCCCTGCCAAATCTGACCAGTGATGACATGTATAGCCGCATGTTGTCATTCCGCCACTGGTTGTCGAGGTGGTGTCCAGCAAACAATGTGGGCTTTGTAGATCATTGGCAGACTTTCTGGGGAAGACCTGGTCTGATTCAGAGAGACGGCATCCATCCCACTTGCAGTTAGAATGCGACTCTGCCTCCTGGTCTCAACTCTGGGTTGTCATGGATTTGGTCTGCTAATAAACACACTTCTCTGTGTGTTAGAATTCTCTATTGAGCCCATAGCTCTTAGTAGTAATGATTTCATAATCTTCTTTAATGATAAAATTCTAACTATTAGAAACAAAAGACCAAGACCTGCCCTCAACTGGCACCGACCAACTCAGGAACCTTAGAACTGTAAAACCAGATATATGTTTAGACTGCTTTGGAGTTCCACAAGGATCTGTCCTCGGACCAATCCTCTTCACTTTATATATGCTTTCTTTAGGCAATATTATCAGGAAAGATTCCATAAACCTTCATTGTCATGCAGATGATACTCAGTTATAAATATAGATCAAGCCAGATGAAACTCATCATCATAGCTAAACTTCAAATGTGCCTTCAGGATGTTAAACCTGGATGACCTGTAATTTCTAATGTTAAACTCAGATAAAACTGAAGTTATTGATCTGGGGCCCAAGCACCTCCGTGACGCATTATCTAAAAAATAGTTTCCCTTGATGGCATCGCCCTGGCCTCCAGCACCACTGTGAGGAATCTTGGAGTTATCTTTGATCAGGACATGTCGTTTAAGTCTCACATTAGGCAAATTTCAAGGACCGCCTTTTTTCACCTACGTAATATTGCGAAAATCAGGAACATCCTGTCTAAAAATGATGCAGAAAAACTATGCATGCATTTGTTACTTCTAAGCTGGATTACTGCAATTCCTTATTATCAGGCTGCTCGAAAAAGTTCATTAAGACTCTTCAGCTGATCCAGAATGCTGCAGCACGTGTTCTGACAGGAACCAGGAAAAGAGATCACATTTCTCCTGTCTTAGCTTCTCTGCATTGGCTTCATGTAAAATCCAGTATAGAATTTAAAATCATTCTTCTTACCTACAAAGCTTAATGGTCAGGCACCATCTTATCTTAAAGAGCTCATAGTACCTTACTATCCCACCAGAGCATTGTGCTCCCAGAATTCAGGGTTACTTGTGGTTCCTAGAGTCTCCAAAAGCAGAACGTTCAGCTATCAAGCTCCTCTCCTGTGGAACCAGGTTCCAATTTGGGTTCAGGAGGCAGACACCATCTCTACATTTAAAAGTAGGCTTAAGACTTTCCTCTTTGATAAAGCTTATAGTTATAGTAGCCGGGGGACTTCCCAGGATGCACTGAGCTCCTCTCTCCTCTTCTTTCTCTCCCTCTGTATGCAACCTCATCCCATTAATGCATGCTATTGCATGCATACATTAACTCAACTTCTTCCCTTTCCCGTAGTCTTGTGCTTTCCCGTCCTTCTCCTCTCTCCTCCTATCACTTTCTGCAGGTGTTTCTGGCTATGGAACTGTGGAGTCTGGATCTGTGGTTGCGAGTCACCTGCTGCCCCCGTGTTCCTGCTCGACACCCTCTGTTCCAATTATTGTTACTAGTCCTATTTTTATTATTGTAATTATAATAATTAACATTACGATTATTATTAACACTACTGTAAATATCTGTACCATTGTAACATTGAATTAATACCCAATTATGAATTTTAATATTCAGAAAATAAAAATCCATAAAAAGCTCTCGTTTCGCAGGGGCACCACTGGAGTTGTTATTAACCTAGAGTCTCCGGACCTCTAGGTAGCTTTTAATAATTATACAATTATTCACCAGTGATCAGTTAGTTAATAATCGCTCAATTATCTTAAATCAATCAGCCAGTCTCATATCTAAAAGGTAAATTCTCTTGGCAGGGACTTGGCAGGGCAACACACACGATTCCTTGATTACAGTGAATTTATTAACTAACTAAGGTGATATAAAAATAATAAATAATATTAATAATAATATTAAATACACTAGAGAAATAAACAATGGCTAAACAATGAGAATGGAGGTCTATTGTGGGAAGCATTTGACTCATACGGCAGCTAATGAATGCAATTAGATGATAACTCGGTTAAATTACTATCAATATAAAATGCACAAATCCACACTGTCGGTTCACTACACCATTTTTCATTCAGGCTATAGCAACATTACCTTTACTGTCTGTACCTCTGTGTGTATATTGTGTAGGCTGCCTCCCTCCCCTCTCTCTCTCCTTCCATCCCCCCCCCTCTCTCTCCTTCACCTCCAACTGGTCGAGGCAGATGGCCGCCCACCCTGAGCCATGGTTCTGCTCGAGGTTTCTGCCTCTTAAAAGGAAGTTTTTCCTTGCCTCTGTCTTCTAGTGCTTGCTCTTGGTGGGAATTGTTGGGCCTCTGTAAATATCATCACAGAGTACGGTCTAGACCTGCTCTTTTATGAAAAGCGCTCAGAGATAACTGTTGTTGTGATTTGGCGCTATATAAATAAAACTGAATTGAAATTGAATTGAAAATCCATGCTCTATTGGGTTATGGTCAGGTGATTGACTTGGCCAGTCTAAAACCTTCCACTTTTTCCCCTGATGAAGTCCTTTGTTTTGTTGGTAGTGTGCCTTCCGTGTTAGGTTCTACTGAAAGGATTCAGAAGGCGGTTAATAAGAACACAGGCAGGGTTTATTGAAAGTGCACAGGGTAGAGGGTTGGGGAGTGAGCTGAGTATTCCAGGCTCAGTGGATATCCAGCGAAGGCGTTCTGGAGCACGGTCAGGGGGGACAGGTTGGCTGGCGGGCGGCGAGCAACCAGGCAGGTGAGTCAATAGGCAGGCAGGCAGCGACTCCGCACACGGGAACAACTGCGACAGACGAAAACAAGACGTTAGGCCAAAATACTCAACTAAACTAGAAGAGTTGGCCGGAGCAATATACCGACGAACTGGCGAAGAGTATTTAACTGCAGGAGTTGATAGTTGATGAGCCACAGGAGACAGGACCGGACACGCCTACACACATATACACACACTGACAGAACTAGACAGACGAGACTTACAGAGACAGCAGGGAAGGGAAAACTGAGAAAACACAAGGAAGGAGGAGAGGGCGAAGCCAAATCATAACATTCCGATTCTTCCTGCTGATGACTGGTTTGCATCTTCTGGTGTGGCCTCTATATTTCTGCTCTCTGAGTCTTCTTCCAACAGTGGATTGTGATACCTTCACCCTGCACTGTGGAGATCGTTGGTGATGTCACTTACTGATGTTTTGGGGGTTTTCTTCACAGCTCTCACCATATTTCTGTCATCAACAACTGTTGTTTTCCTTGGCCGACCTGTTGGACGTCTGTTGCTCAGTACACCAGTACTTTCTTTCTTTTTCAGGACATTCCAAATTGTTGTGCTTGCTATGCCCAATGTCTGTTCAATGGTTTTGGTCGATTTTCCTTCTTTTCTCAGCTTGACAGTGGCTTGCTTTTCTCCCATAGACAGCTCTCTGGTCTTCATGTTGGTTTATCCTCTTTAACAGGAAATGCAGTCTTTATAGGTCTGAACCAAGGATGAAAACTTAGACCAGTCGTGCAGAGCTATTTAATGTTTTAACAATCAACCTAAAAGGCAACACCTGGGCAACAAGAAAAATCTGTCACATGTTCCAATAGTTTAGCTCACTTAAAAATGGGTGGGTTCAAACAAAGGGTGGTATGTCCTGAGTTGTTGAACACATCTAGATGTGAATTCCAGGAAATGAGAGCTGAAATTCTGAACTCTTGTCTCATACTCATCTTTTGAGGCAGACATGCGCGTGCCTCCTATTTTTTATGACTGTGCCGCCAAGCTGATTTCAGAAAGTAGTGTAAACAGAAATAGTCTGTGGGGTCCGCAGCTGTCCGTGTGCGCATTCGCTCCAGAATATATTCGAGCCTTCATACACTATTGATGTTATGAAGTCTAAACTTTTAATAAAATTTTATAAAATTATTCTACTCCATTATATCTTCAAATTGTTACAACAATACAAACATCAACATTATATGCTGTCTCAGTGAATGTGTTCTTGGAAGTCTCTTCTAAAAAACACTTTTTATCTGAACTGCATGATCTCTAAGAACTAATCGATAAGAAATGCTTACTTAATTCAGTTAAAGGGATACTATGAGATTCTGCAGAGAGTTTGTTGATAAACAAACTCATGAACGCTCATTGCCATGGTAACCAGTCCTACTCTGCTGAAATACAGCAGAATCCACAGCGTCTGCTGTCCGAGAGCATGTTAGCCTCAATAAGAGGGCATGTTTTAGCAGTACTGTAGAAGGTGTGACAACAAAAAGCAAAATACTTTTCTAAGCCTAAATCTAAGATATGGAGTCTAGTTTATTTATCAGTAGGAAAATCGAGAGGAACTTCAATAGTAGTTACAATTAGTGAACAAACAATGTGTGTAAGCATACAAACACAGCATCCAAAACACAACAGAGTAAAAAAGTAGCGAGTTATTTGAAATAGTTTTTACAAAAATACAGTGACTGATAAGAGCTGGGAAGCACAGAGAAGTCAGTGCTAACTTTGGGGCTAACCTCCTTCACTTTATTCAACAGTTAGCAGCAACACACGGGAGCTCCTCTTTAGTCCTGTGAAGTCTTTATTCACCAGCCACCGATCTGTACTGTACATTTACTGCTGAACAAGGAGCTGACCCGATTTTTTTTCAGACCACACGAAAAACAGAGAGCTACCTACCCATGAGGAAATATTCGCCGAATTTAACTAAAAGTGTATTGGATTAAAATCGCAAAGTACCCCTTTTATGGTATGTTTTTAGAATTCTGCTGCTCCCACTAAACCACTGAATTATTGAAACACATTAGCATCACTAATTTGAAACATCAAACATGGTAGCACAGGTAACAAATGTCAAGCAAGGAAATTCAACATCACGCCACAGAGAGGTTATCAAAAAATCTTCATAGGCTTTACCATCAGCAAGGTCTCACGGTTTGTCTGAGACTGCAACAGATGTTTACATGCCTTCATGGAAGGACTCTGATCAAACATGTGAAGTTTGAGGCAGATTTGACCATGTCTAGCCCTTTTACACAGTACTTCCTTTTTCATGGCAAATCATCAAAATTGAACGCCACGCCACGCCATTCCATGGACACGGCGTTTGATCAATCAAAAAAAGCTTCGCAAATTAACATCGCAAGGGTCTTGGGATGGCATAGCTGATATTTAAAGTCAATCTGATCATATCCCTAGGAGGAATTTGTACAAGTACGGAGCGTGTAAATGGAAAATCTTCGCACATTCAATCCAATATTACTGACTTCCTGTTGGGTTTAGGTTATTGGTCCAAGAGGCTTATTTTTAAGTCTGGACGCAATATACAGGTGCTGGTCATATAATTAGAATATCATCAAAAAGTTGATTTATTTCAGTAATTCCATTCAAAAAGTGAAACTTGGATATTATATTCATTCATTACACACAGACTGATATATTTCAAATGTTTATTTCATTTAATTGTGATGATTAAAACTGAAAACTAATGAAAATCACAAATTCAGTATCTCTGAAAATTAGAATATTACTTAAGACCAATACAAAAAAAGGATTTTAAGAAATGTTGGCCAACTGAAAAGTATGAACATGAAAAGTATGAGCATGTACAGCACTCAATACTTAGTTGGGGCTCCTTTTGCCTGAATTACTGCAGCAATGCGGCGTGGCATGGAGTCGATCAGTCTGTGGCACTGCTCAGGTGTTATGAGAGCCCAGGTTGCTCTGATAGTGGCCTTCAGCTCTTCTGCATTGTTGGGTCTGGCGTATCGCATCTTCCTCTTCACAATACCCCATAGTTTTGTCTATAGGGTTAAGGTCAGGCGAGTTTGCTGGCCAATTAAGAACAGGGATACCATGGTCCTTAAACCAGGTGCTGGTAGCTTTGGCACTGTGTGCAGGTGCCAAGTCCTGTTGGAAAATGAAATCTGCATCTCCATAAAGTTGGTCAGCAGCAGGAAGCATGAAGTGCTCTAAAACTTCCTGGTAGACGGCTGCGTTGACCTTGGACCTCAGAAAACACAGTGGACAACACCAGCAGATGACATGGCACCCCAAACCATCACTGACTGTGGAAACTTTACACTGGACTTCAAGCAACGTGGATGCTGTGCCTCTCCTCTCTTCCTCCAGACTCTGGGACCTTGATTTCCAAAGGAAATGCAAAATTTACTTTCATCATTCAACTTTCAACTTTGGACCACTCAGCAGCAGTCCATTCCTTTTTGAGTGGCTTGACACAAGGAATACGACAGCTGAAACCCATGTCTTGCATACGTCTGTGCGTGGTGGTTCTTGAAGCACTGACTCCAGCTGCAGTCCACT
>NC_060155.1:17174056-17266536 GCF_021292245.1 Micropterus dolomieu | reverse complement strand
TTGGTATTTTCTTGTTAAAATCCTAGGTTAGACTTAAGGATCGTGTTTAGTTTGGTTTGAAGATTCAATAGCATTTATTTATTACTTCTGTGAGAAAGTGGTATTGTGATTTATGTGTGACTGATTCATGACTTATCTGTAACTAATTCATGTTTTGGTTTGTGTATTTGAAAGGTTATCAACCTATACGTACTGCCCCACACTGATCTATCAAGTCACCTTCAAGAAACTATACCATATTATTCCATCACTGGTCTATCAAACCATCTCAAAGAAAATAAAGAATCAAGAAGTGAAAAGATTGAGTTGTCCTTTGCGTTCTTCAGAGAGAGAAGCAGTTTTCAAGTTTGGGCTGAGCTGTAATCAATTAAAAACACACAGAACTTGACAACTACAGAATCCAGGAGGTCACAGAAGCCTGCAACATCAAGGCCGTAATGTAAGAAAATACAAATCAATGGATCTGGGGGAAAAGAAATGTCAGCTCTGCTGTTGTAGTATTGTTTTAACGTCTTCCTTTGTTTCTCACTGTCTTGAAACTGTATTAAGACAGACTTCTCTGTGCCAATCCTGACACAAAGTGGGTGCAAAAAGCCATGAACTCTGTACCACAGTAAGTTAATTTCTCTTTGCTAAACACAGAACAGGCATCAATATTGAGTTACAATGCAACAATCGTATTTGAATCAATTTAATATTTTCTTTGTTCTCTTTCTAAATAGAAAACTTTGAGCAGCAGATCACCTGAGGAAATCAACTTAAAGGCTCAAAGACACATGAGATGAATTTATTATATTAAAATAAATGAATCCTCTATTTTTGTATTACTTTCAATGTATTTCTTCAAATATATTAATTTAGCGCCAATAAATGGAATATTTTATTAATAAGGTTCTGTTTATCTGTATAACTAACTGGATCTTATGCTTTTGTAGGAATGATTTTATTTCAATTTCTGTACAGCCAAGCTACAAAGGTTTGCTGAAGTAAACAAGTATTACTAGCTTGTAAATCTAACAAGAATCTGTGTAAACCTGCTTGGAACTCTTTAATACAGTCTTTCACTGAGTCAAGATTGATTTTGATATGCATTTTCTTTTAACAATGTGGACAGTTTATACATCAAGTATTGAGTTTGTGGTTGCCGTCAATTAATGGACTTCTGGGCCTACTAGGCCTCTGACATACAGGCCTGACTGGATATCAAAATCTCAAACATATGTCACTTCCTGGTACATCTTGGTAACACAGGCCATGCCTCCTAAACCCGCTAAAGCAATCCTTTAATGATTCACTGGTCACAGTGAGTGCACTCTCCTGGTTAGGTCTGGCAGAGAGAATACAAAGACATGTTACCTCATCAGCAAGAAAAACTTGATCATCATCATTTTAAGTACGATAAGCTGGTCATCATGCCCTATATTATATTTCTATAATAAAAAGATTTTGTCCTATTCTTAACTTTTATGCTGTTTGTTAAATGTGTCCAAATATAACACTAGATCTTTGCTATTAAGTCCACCAAAGAATGGTTTGGTGTTGGCTCACCTAAACATATGCAACCTCAGGAACAATGTTAAAAAGATTGCCAGAGTCTGCTTATTAGACAACATTCATGTTTTGGCACTGTCCGAAACAAACCTGGACACTGCTTTCAATGTCTCTGAGATGGCAGTTTTGGATATGGGCAGTGAAGAAGAGATAGGGACAAGTATGGTGGCAAAGATGCACTTTATGTTCAGGAAAACATTTCAGTTGTGCTATTGAAGGATATTATGAGTACTGACACTGATTGAAAAAATTATGAGTAATGAGTTCTGTTCACCTTCCATACTATATTCTAGTTCGTTGTTGTAGACGAACCAGGTTGTGACTCAACCTGCAAGAATTTCTACAACCACTGACGGTGTTAATACTTGACTATATTTTCACTGACATACATGAGCTGTGTTCACAAGTAGTGGGATGCAGTGACCATAATTTGATTGTTTTAACTAGAAAGACTAAAATGCCCAAGTACAGAGTTAGGATTGTTTACCACAGGTCATGGAAAAGATTTTATGCTGACTCATTTGGGAAGGATGTTAAAGATTTAAAGTGGTCTGTAGTATATCAGGAAAATGATTGACGATTGATTGGAAAAAAAGTGTTACAACCCAGCTCATTAGGGTAAGGCAGTAACAAGTATTTGGGATTGAAATGAAGGTGGTAAAGGACAACTGAATTTAGGTTAAAGTCAAATGTTAAATGATTTGTCTCAAGAAAACACAACAAAAGGAGGCTATATAGGTAATGACAAAAAAAAGGAAAGAGGAGGTATTGTCCAAAGACAGCTCTCTACTCAAAAAACACTGAAGAACAAAAGGAGGTCAGCACCTTATGCTTTACAAGAATGCAAAGTAACCAAACAGACAATGCTCAAACCAAAAGAGTGCCACTCACACTATGTGATTTACAAGGTTTCTAACTGACGGAAGCCGCTTAGGCAGGCAACTGACAGAAACAGGTAAATGCCAACACTCAAGAAATTCACTATTAACAGTGGTACACAACCAACAATGAGGCAAACTGATCACTGGCTCACAGTCACCTTGAACTGCAGAGACAAACTATTTGTAGGCCAGCTGGTGTTGATTGGCGAGTCCTGGTTGGCAGGTTCGGTTGGATCTTCGGCCACACCAATCACAGATGCCAGCAAACAGCAACCAGGAAGTGGGCGGTCCCAGGTCCAGAGGAACTAATACTCAACAGGGACTCACAGCTGGAATTTGCATACCATTCAGAGAACTCCAGAACACAACTATTACTCTAAGGCAGCCAGCGGCGACCGTAACAAAAGTCATGGACAAATTAGTTACATTACTTGCTCCATATTTTTATTAAATGATTACTCAGGGGGACCTGTTTGGAGCTATGGAAAGAGTCTAAAATCACACTTTTATCCAAAGATGGAAAAGCAGGTTTTACTGGCTCAAATTGTTAACCTCTTAATCCAGAGTTCTCTCTGAGCATGATACTTGAAAGAATATGTTTTAATCAAATGTAATATTATTTTAGTAAAATTAAGCACAGCATGCTTATAGACCAGGGCACTCTAGAAGCACTGCATTACACATGACTGATCAATGGTTAACATACATGGATGACGGGAAACTGGTTGGGGCTGTGCTCTTGGATTTTACTGCAGCTTTTGATGATAGTGACCAGAGTATTCTTAATGCTGAGATGCTAAAATGTTGTGGTTTTTCACATTTAGCTCTTGTTTGGATGAAAATTTTCCTCTTTGGCAGAACACATCAAGTGTTTCTCAATGGCAGTTTTTCTGACTGAATATTTTGGTGTTCCACAAGGGAGTTGCTTGAGGCCACTTATATTTTTTTTTATAAATTATTTGCCATATGTTGTTAAAAATGCAGATGTAGTTATGTGTGCTGGTGAATCAGCCTCGTTTTGTGTGTCACTAACATTATCATTTATACAACATTTATCATTATAAGGTTGTACAACAAAATGAAAGTTTGTTGTCCCTCCATGCTACACACACAACAGATAATTAAATTAATATTTGAATAGGGTAGCATATCAAATAAATAAAAAATAGTATAGGCCTATACAGTTATTTATATAAATAGGCTACATGTAGCCTATACACCCAGGAAATATGTAATTCAGCAGTGCATTTTTGGAATTTGCTTCATTGAGAACAACAGTAACAGTAAACTGCAATAAGGTAGTGTTGACAATATGGTTTTCATCTTCACATAAAAAGTTTGACATTTGGTAAGAGTGTCCATCCACTTGAAGGACAAAGCATCAATCGTCAACATAAACACAGAGTCTGATCCTCCTCTCATCTTGCCAGAGTCTTGTGCTCTGACAGCTCAGAACTGAGTGCTTGATGCAAGATGTTGAGGGGGCAAGTCTCTGTAAAGATCTAGGCACAAGAGTCTCTGATGTCCGGTTGTTTGGCCAGCCTGAATACCATTTCAGACATTAGTCAGGAGCAGCCGTAAGTCCAAGCTGGGCCAGCATCCCCTCTGGTTGATCTGGCTGGGGGGATCGTCTCAAGGTCCACTGCTCTTTAATCCCAACATCGTGTGTATTTCATTTTGTTTAGTTTTCACGGCATGCTTGATGACATGAATGTCCGAATAAATGCCTGAAACCAAAGGAACACCTTATGTTCATGATTTAAACTGGAGGGCAGCTACAGTGAGAACTAATCCTGCTGGACACGAGGTGATGACACGAGTTTCAGATAAGACTAGCTTCGATCAGATAAGACTGTGCATACACCATAACCTAAGCAAGTGGCAAAGGGAGTTCTGGAGCATCGCGTGATTAAGTTTACAAGCAGTAACACATTTAAAATAAGTTAAATGTAATGTGTTGTGATTGCTAAAGCCTTCAGGGTTAAGCTAACCTCATGGCCAAAGATTGGACCTAAGGACTGCATAGAACTAAGTGTTCTCAGACCTCCTTCGAGGCTGTTAAGCAGCAATGTCCCAGATTAAGAGTACTTAAAGTCCTAAATGACTGTGACGAAAATCAGAGAATGCTCACCAAGCCTCCTGATTGGTTAACAGCCAGATGGAACAGAACCAAGACAGTGAAGGGTGTGTTTTTTGTGAGAAGTTAAACCATGGCATTCACACATGTCGAAAGTTCATGGACAAGTCAGTCGCAGAACAAGTTTGTGCAAATGAAAAAATTGTGTTTTGGCTGTTTGAAATAAGGACACCATTCAAACAACTGTGAAGAGAAGTGTCTGCGATGCATGTAAAAGGAAGCACCCAACCTGTTTACAAGAAGACCGTGTCAAGGAGGACAAAAAGAAAGAGCAACAAGATGACGAATGAAAGGAGAGTGGGAAACACTCAAAGGAAAGAGAAAGGACAGAGTCTAAACAAACCAATGAAATATCAAAGGAAGCAACATCTAACAGAGTGGTGCAAGACAGAAACACCAACTACAAATCTACAGTTATTTCAGTGTGGTTGTCCACAACAAGTAACCCAGAGAATGAAATTCTCGTATATGCACTTTTGGATAACCAAAGCGACACCACCTTTGTCTTGCAAGAGAAGGCAGAAACTCTGAACACACAGAAGGAGCCTGTGCAATTAAAGCTGTCTACATTGTCATCCAGAAGTACAGTTATTCCAAGTCAGAAGTTAACTGGGCTATGGGTGAGGGGTTTTTACTCATGAAAGAAAATCTCTCCCAGTGACCTACTCCAGGGAGTTTATTCCTGCCAACCTAAGTCATCTTCCTACTCCCAAAACAGCAAGAGCATGACCTCATGAAAAGATGATCTGATCAGATACTAGAAAAGAAAAAGGAAAGCAAATAGAGAGAAATATGTCTGTCCATCACTGTCAGATTTGTGTAGATACATGAAACTAAAATAAAGACAAACAATCAGAAAGAAAGAGATTAAATATATTATATATATATTATATCTCCTTAAAGTGGAGATTTCCACATGGAAAAGATTAAATCTGCAGAAGTATTACACCACTACAGAAAACTCCCTTCACTTCCTCAGTTAAAGAACAAGGGGAAGAAGGGGACACACACACACTAGTGGCAAGGTCATTCACCTGTGAGAGAAAGAAGAAGAAGAAGAAACAACATGGGAATATACAAAGGTGCAGTGGTTCTCTCTGTGACTCTCACTATGCACATAATACTGTTAACAACAGAATATGTTTAATCAAAATCAATGATTCAAAATCAGGTTGGACTCGAGTTTAGAGAGGATAATGGTACACTGACTTGATGTGGGCTGCAACAAGTAGGTTGCTTTGAGGTTGTACAGGGCTTCTTTTCTAGGTCAGAGGAACCTTTGCTATGTATGTATAACCATGTATGAAAGGGAAATAGTATATGGGGAGGACTGAAATAGGTCAATATGGTTAATGTCTTTCTTAATTGTTCATCATGAACTTTACAGCAAAACCACACCATGTTTGAAGCATATAACTTTTCACTGCAATGTGCACTTTTCATATTATGTCACAACTTTATAACTACATTATAATTCTAACATTATAACTCAACTTAACTATTGACTCTTGTACCTCAACTGTGAGAAAAATCATCTCCTGTGTTGATGATAATGACTTTTCATTAACCCTCAGAAGGGGGCAGGAACCCAAATTTCTTACCATTGTCCAAAATGTATTTAGGACATCATATATACTGTATATATGCCTTTGTAGTTTTTAGTTCTTGTCTTAAATCAGACTTGTGGCCCTGATTAGATAAACTGGACAGTGAGGCAACTTTGACCCGAGGTGGTATGAAGGAAAGGTTCACATTTTTCAAGTCTAGTTGGTATGAGGCTTCAGCAGTTTGAGTTAGTCAAATTAATCTGTTTTTTTTTGTTTTTCAATGTACATTTTGGAATGGGAGTATTGACACTGAAGGAGTTAAATGGAGTTCAACCGTCGCTGATTTTATTATTTACACCTTCCTATTGAAAAAGGTGTTAATACGACTGAAACAAGGACTTTGTCTTTGTCTCAATGACTGTTTAAAATGAGGTCCTTAAGAAATGTGTTGCATTGTAATGAAAAGTAAATAATTATAATAAAATAAAAAAAATAAAAATATTTATTTTGTAGGTTTTGTGCTTATAACGTGTTTGAATTGACTCTCATTTATCACTATTTTTGCTTGGTGGCAACGATTGGCAAATTATAAAATCAGTATAATTATACAGTGACAAACAGCATGTGGTCATCTTAACAAACAAAGTGTCTTTTCTACATTGTCTCATAATGTTGTATGTATGCAACAACAAGGTCAGCAGGATGTTATGTTGTGAAGGATGGTTCGGGGATGCTGTCTCGCTATTGTATTGTTTCTTGTTCTCAGGTCTCTCTTGAAAATAGATGCATTCACAATGAGACTACCTTATTAACAGTGGTGTAAGAAGTATTCAGAAATTGTACTTAAATAAAAGCAGCAATACCACAACATAAAAAAAGAAAAGTAAAAGAACTGCAAAATGTTATAAAAGCAAAACTATTTTAAAAAGTGTTATCAGCATAGTTATCAAAGATTAAATTGCTCATTATGCAGGTAAACAGCTTCTGTCAGTGTTATATTACTGTGTGTTATATTATTATATTATCATGCCGGATTAGTTAGTGTGAAAGTAGCATTTTAATGTTGTAAAGCACGGGTGAGTCTAGTAGTTGGTGGAATAGTGCCACACCTGAATCCAGTTTTCTACAAATGTGATGGCTGGTGTAGGTGTTGCAAATTTTCAACAATTTATATACAGTTAGGTAGTTTAATTTATTAAAATACATCATATTTTATAAACTGATCAGATGTTTTGTGTGAAGTAACTAGAAGCTATATCTCTCAAAGAAATGTAGTGGATTAAAAAAACAATACAATATTTCCCTCTGAAATGTGGAAGAAGGATTAAATAGCATAAATTTGAAGTGGTCAATTAAAGTACAAATACCTCAATTGTGTACGGAAGTTCAGTATTGGAGTGAATGTACATTTCATCACTGCTTATTAAATTAAGTTGAATAAATAATACTAATAGTATTTGAAAAGTATTCATTGTGTTCAACAGTGTTTACATTCAAGGAATGGACAATTGCTGTTTGATAGTATTCTTCGTCAGCATGACCTCATTCCAGGATCTATTTTAAAGGTAAGTGGCACATGCGTGTGTCTTGATTCCCCTGTACCAACCCGGGAGGGGATTTTGTACAACAATTGTGGGTAAAAGTACTCCGTATGTCACACTTCCCGCCTGACCCAAATATGCAACGTTGGTATTTCCAGCTAGTTTGTTGGTCTGTGGTGGGAGAGAGTATTTAAACTTCACAGCCAGATAAACTTTATCAATTCATCCCTTTTGAGAGTCCAGATCAGAAAACTGATTCACTGCTGAGGAGAAGCTGTGTGAGGATGGCAAAGCTTACTGTGTGTGTCTCCGTAATACTGGTGCTGCTGGTGGCGCTGGGTGAAAGCAGTAAGTATGGCTTCAGCAGATATTTACTGTACAGCATCTCTCAAATATTATTGGTTTAGGAGAACACGCAAGTTGTTGTCTGTATTTCTTTAATTACAGAACTGTTTTCACATTAAAGTGTCTACTTGAATATGTAACTTGGCCTCTTGATTTTTATTGACATGTTTGTAATGTCTCCTGTTTAAAGGTCCCATGAGGCTTTGCTGCACACAGTACCAAGACCATCCAATCCCAGTGAAAGTGCTGAAATACTACAGAATCCAGGAGGTCACAGAAGCCTGCAACATCAAGGCCGTAATGTAAGAAAATACAAATCAATGGATCTGGGAAAAAAAGAAGAGAAATGTCAGCTCTGCTGTTGTAGTATTGTTTTAACGTCTTCCTTTGTCTTAATACAGTTTCAAGACAGTGAGAAACAGACTTCTCTGTGCCAATCCTGACACAAAGTGGGTGCAAAAAGCCATGAACTCTGTACCACAGTAAGTTAATTTCTCTTTGCTAAACACAGAACAGGCATCAATATTGAGTCACAATGCAACAATCGTATTTGAATCAATTTAATATTTTCTTTGTTCTCTTTCTAAATAGAAAACTTTGAGCAGCAGATCACCTGAGGAAACTTAAAGACACACGAGATGAATTTAATATATTAAAATAAATGAATCCTCTATTTTTGTATTACTTTCAATGTATTTCTTCAAATATATTAATTTAATGCCAATAAATAAATTTTTTATTAATAAGTTGCTGTTTCTGTGTTTATCTGTATAACTAACTGGATCTGGAGCTTTTATAGGAATTATTTTATTACAATTTCTGCACAGCCAAGCTTCAAAAGTTTGCTGAAGTAAACAAGTATTACCAGTAAAGTGTACTCAAGGATCCTTGTGTTTCCAATTTGGAGATTTTAATGCTTTTCAATCATCTGTAGAAGGAAAGGAAGGAAGACAGGAGGAAAGAGAAGAAGGAAAAACAGAAGAAATTAAGCAGGGACTAATAGATACAGGGAAAACTTAATAAAGGAAGGAAAGTGGGGAAGTAAAATTAGTCTTGTGAATACTAGTATGAACACTATTTGACTAAATGCACTCTCAGTTGCCCATACGCGTAGGAGCCATTATACTTAAGGGGGACATGTCCCCCCCACATTTCGAAATCAATGTTTAGTCACTTTTTTCGGCGATTTTGGAGTTGGCTCATAGCCAGGCGGTTTGAATGACTAGTTAATCAATCAATCACACACTCCGCATCAGACATGATTAAACAGTTGAAACGCGGACAAAAATCATGTAGGCCTATAAAAACATGCGACACAGTGCAAATGCTGAAAAGTTAAGGGAGAAAAAAAAGAGTTCGCTCGAGGCAGGTGCAGCAAAGTGCCTCAATATTACGTTTCTTTTGTGCTGTTACTTTTTGTACCTGAAGACAGCAGTGGGGACGCCTGCTGCAGGGTGGGTAGTGACTGCAAAATAAATAAATAAAATAAAAAAGTAATTGGCACCTTTTCACGATCTTTTTTTAAAACTGTAGCCTACTTTTACTATTTACTCCAGTATTTTCTTTGGGCCAGTAATCTACTTTTACTTTCGCTACATTTTCCATTCATACCTTCATAACTTCACCAGTCTGTAATCGGCAATAGGGTTTGTTAACCGAATGAGCTGTCAGCCAGGCTGTGTGCGCGCAGTTATGCAGAAGAACGCCAGGTCTCCTTTGTTGTACAGAGACCGGCAGTTATCACATATATGAATGAGCTGGGCAGATGTAAACATTTATAAAATCAGGCAAATACCTTTTCAGTTTAAGGCTTTATTGTTCTACTGAAACAACTGATATCCAATGAGCCACACCATGGCACTGGTGGTCGTGTTGGAAAGCAGCCTGCGTCGCACCTACTTTCCGTTAACGGCGCATTAAAAGCGTATCTCTGCAGAGAAAACGTAAAATTCACAGTAACATCTGTATCGATGGCGTCTGTAGGAGCAGCTTACTTTAAAAAGGTGACAGTCTGTCTGAATCTAGCTTCTAAACAGTAACATGGATGACAAAGTGATCGACTACATGGTCAGTTATATAACATCGCCAGACTAACGTTATCACGAAATAAATGTTTGCTTTACGAGTGAAACTAAATGCTCGTCTTATGTAGACATTCTCAATTGAGTGCAAACGTTTATAAGTGCTAGCTTGCTCTACACAAACCTCGTTAATAAAACAATTCTAAAACGATAGATTAAACAATCCACATGGTATATTTTTCATTCACTTTCATGAAGTCGAAGGACCGCCTTCACCGCTGAATGCACGCGCGCTCCCGCGGCAGGGGAAACACTTTCTGTCGGGGATAACTACCTTGGCACGACACCTGTCCACCTAGCTAAAACAAAATGCAGTACTACTGCAGTCCTGCAATAAATTCCACCTTCATGAAGGTTTCAGTTTTTGTTGAAACTGTTTTACTGTATTTTGAACATTTAGACTCAACCCTCATGTGACAAAATGACTTAGTATCATCATGCAATACAATTCACAACAACACCACAAACTGCATTCTGTAAAATTACCATAAATTAGTAGAGCGCGCTACTTTTAGCTGGTCACTAACATGTGTGAGCATGGTGTGTAATTCACGGTACGAACAGTAGGTAGCGGGAGTGTTCAGCAGCACAGGAAGGATTCACTCCATGAATGAGCTGCTAGATGTCCAAGCGGAAGAGACTTGCCGTGTTTTCATACTCACAAGATGTCATGTCTGGTTTGGGGTGTGACTGTTAGCCATAACGAAATCTTTAATCCTTTTAGATAAAAAAAAGACATATTGTGATTGGGGTGGTAGTTCTGAAAACATGGTAAGATGAAGCGACACGGAGATGCTAACCTCCATCTAACTGTGCATTACAAGCTAGCTGAAGCTAACGGTTAGCTGTTGTGTTGTTATGAAGCATAAAAGCTACGAGGGGAACGATGCTTATAAGAGGAGGAAGGTAAGATACAGGAACGTAGAAGAGAGCCACAACATTACTTGCTAATGTTTCTAATATTACATTTTAGTTTGGAGACATATCCAATCAGCGTTTCCTTTGTATATCTCTGTTATTACGGTTGTGTTAACAGTAATAACTTATGAATGGGGCTTTTCACTAAAGGCGAATAACCACTAAGTATGTTTTCCAGAAAACACAATTTTACTTACATACCTACAATAGTGTTAACATGTATACCCATTGTTACAATATATTCTACTGATATTTGTGAACTCATGAGCGAAAGTACATTTGTATTGTTTAATCTAAAGCCCCTTGAGGCGATTTGGGATTTGTGGTATTGGGCTATACGCATAAAATGAACTTTATTTGATTTGTTACATACAAATAACACACTTACCTCAGTATTCACAAAACAAATGAGAAGAAAAGAGAGAAAAACACTATGTAGTCACAGATAAACAGGGTTAAACCTTCACCTCCCTACAGCTACAGCAAGGTGCAGCTTTCTGTTGTTACTTGTGACTGTATGACTATTTAAATGTAACTTTGGTTTGGTTTTTAGGTGTAGTACAAGTGTGAAATGGAGGCAGTGAGGATGGTCACAGCTGGCTGAGGTTCACGCACTGACCCCGCAGGTACAATCCAGGCTGAAAAGAAACAGAAGCCATGAAAGAAGAGTACAGGGCAGAGGGTGGAGGCGAGGCTCTGTTTGAGGACCCGGACTTCCCCTCTGACGACACGTCCCTGTTGTCTGACAGCTCCACGCCCATCGGCAGGCTGAAGGGAGACGTCACTTGGCAACGCCCACAGGTCAGGCTCTTTGCCAAGGGTAAATGGGAAATGCCCCGGTGACTTCCTTGTACATTTGTTTTGTCATGAGGTAAAAGTTTATAAATGCTGTTGATAAGATCGTGAATTTTTGGCATCACCTGTCACTGGTTGACCTGTTGAGAATTTCCCCTATCAGGTGGTTGATCTGATAACGAAAAAGTTATTGTTCTGTATTTTACAAAAAGCAAATATATGTAATAAAAGACCAAATATAATATTTTTTGTATGTTTTTATTTTATTTCTATGTCTATCATCTTACAAGCCGACAAAATTATAGTGTGATAAAACAATATAGTGACCACCATGTTAGAATAAGACATTTCTGCACCTTATTTCTTTTGCACCCCAAAACCCAAATCCCAGTGTTATTGTGAGTCGTCTTTAAGTGTCTCAATCCTCCTTAATGTATATTTTACAACTCCAGGAGATCTGCCAGTCGCCAGCTTTCTTCCCTGACAACATCAACCTGGGTCACGCAAAGCAAGGCTTATTAGGAGACTGCTGGTTTCTCTGTGCCTGCACCGTCTTGCTAAAGAACAAACATCTACTCAACAAGGTAATGTAGCAGCTCTGGTTTTGAACACACTCTGGACAACTGAATTATGGGCCAGTGGTTAGACTAAGTTTCTGTGAATTTCTACTGCATTTCCGGCGCCGCTGCACTGACTTAGTCCATGACTCTCTGTAGGTGCTGCCTCCAGACCAGCCCCAGTGGGGTGACAGCAGGTACAGGGGCTCCTTCCAGTTTTGTTTCTGGCAGCAGGGACACTGGACAGAGGTCACCATCGATGACCGTCTGCCCTGTATCAATTCCACTCTCTGCTTCTCACGCTGCCACTCCCCCACTGCCTTTTGGGTGGCCCTGTTGGAGAAGGCCTATGCTAAGTAAGTAACCTGTGGAAATTCCCTGTCTGGTCTCACTTTTTAACCTTTGAACTTTGATATAGATTAGATTTTCCTGGTGGTGCTTTTTGAATTTATTTGCTTATCTTGTAATGCATTCCAAACAACATTTTAGTGAAGTTTGGAAATCCAATTTCTTGTTCCTTATATCCTCTTCTAGGCTACATGGCTCATATGAGCGACTATGGGCAGGGCAGGTGGCCGAGGCCTTGGTGGATTTGACCGGGGGCCTGGCGGAGCGCTGGAACTTGGAAGACGGTGGGTCAGAGGAGGAGCAGAGACAAGAACAGGATAGCGACCAGGTCAGGAGGCGAAAGTTGGACCTGAACCTTCTGTATCCAGTGAAAGACCAGTGTGCGATAAGCTGCTCCACTCACAGCAGCCCCGGAGGTAAAAAAAAAGGGGGGAAAAAGAGCATTCTTGCCGATACAAATGGTTTTGATCCTGTATCACATCTGATGACCTGCCTGTTGTAGGTGCCAGCGAACTGGGTCAGTACCATGCCATGACTGTCATGGAGTGGTTGAATGTGAAGACGGTGTCAGGGAGTGAAGTACTGCTGCTCAGGATCCAAAACCCCTGGGGAAGATGCTGCTGGGGAGGGGCCTGGATAGGAAAGTAGGCATGCATGTCACCTTATGTGAGTCTCCATTAGAGATGTGAGTGACCGCAAAAAGGAGTTTTGCGGAATCCAAATATCCACCCTGCTGACTTCTGGACTGAAGTGCTAACCATAATCATATCAAGTCTGAAAGGCTGCTGTGCCTCAGTGGAATAAAATGTTTTATGAGGCAGGTCTTCAGACCTCAGTAGTTGCCATGGATATGACCAGTACCGTGACAGTGTAATTTTATGTGGTCTCTCTGGAAGTCTGTAGAGCACTAACCTTGCAGACTTTACCAGAGTGTGTGGACATGTTTTAGTTAGTGCTGGCTGGGGATTCACTCAATCTACCTCTTTTTCTGCAGTGGAGCTGGTTGGAGCTCTGTCGATCCTGTTTCTGCTTTGGATCTACAAGCCAGGGTGGCCGAGGGCGAGTTCTGGTTGGATGAGACTGAATTCCTGTCCCAGTTTGATGATGTCACAGTGGGCTACCCCATCAGTGATGAGGGGCACCTAAAGAGCATCTATACTGGTGATTAGGGCTGGCCCACATGGCCAAAAATTTTATCACGATAAAAACATTTTATATCATTCGATATTGATAATTATCACGATATATATCAAATCATTATTTCTTTCAAGTTTAAAGGCTGATTTTTGCACCTGAGTAAAAATTTAAGAAACCAGATTGTTAATTATTTGGTGAAACTTTTCTTTATGATCAGAACACTTGATGCCAAACAATTGGTCACTTCACATATCTGAGGTAAAACAATCAAAACTATTATGATAAAATGTTTTTCAACAAATATGATTAGTAAATCTTTTTCAGTCCCACTTTCCTCAACAAAATAAATATTTTAAAGAGGTGGTATTATGCTAATTTTCAGGTTCAAAATCCTATTTAGGGGTTGTACCAGAACAGGTTTACATGGTTTAATTTTCAAAAAACACCATATTTTTGTCATACTGCACATTGCTGCAGCTCCTCTTTTCACCCTATGCGTTGTACGCTCCGCTCTTGAGCTACAGAGTGATGCATCTTACTTGTACAAAATTTTTGTTGGGAGTTGCACATGCGCAGTTCCCAGGTTAGGACTACTAGCCAATCAGAAGCAGAGAAGGGCGGGTCGTAAGAAACAAGGTAGTGTGATCCAAATCAAAGCCGCTTCAGTATGCGACAGTAACCTAGCACATGGTGTAAGTTACTCAAGTCCACAACCACACAACAGCATTGTTCCACATCTTACCATAAACTACAAAAATCACCATATTTCAACTCAATTTTACATAAAAATTGGCCAAACAGTTTGAACGTTTGCTCAGTAGCTTTCAGATCGGGTGTAATGTTATAGCTATAACTTTAGCTGTGTTAGACAACGTTTACAACAACTCCGCACTTGAACAGTCTGTGAAGTTACATTGCCGTGTTTATTTTAAATATAATTCACAACCAATAAAGCATACTTACAGGTTGTGATTGTGAATTTCCAGGCCCAAACAGAGTCGGAGTTGCATTGTATTTTAGGACTAAACATTGAACTGTTGCCGGTGTTCTGACGATCTATGCTGCCTTGCCGAAAAATGCTACATTAGCGCAAATCAATAGACTCGACTCTACTTGGCCCTGCTACGTTTTCCATTGCAGATAGTACCCAGAGATAGTACGTCGCTTGTCGTCTTAGTGACACCACACACAACTGCCGTGACGTAATGTTCACTGCGACACACACATCAGCGATCCACACAGCTTTCTCTTTTTTAAGTTAAAACGTTTGAACATTACTCAGAATGTAAAGACAGATAAGCGGTATGAAAACCTTCCAGCTGTTGCCATTGTTGCTGCAGTGGTCTGTGTGACGGCGGGAGCAGAGGGCTCTGTGAGCGGGCGGCTCCTCAAAACTCCTCAGAAGTGGATTTAGTGATGAAATTACATACGAAAACTGTAAAATATAAAACTTTCTGTTGCTGGCCTCTGGTGCATGCAATGATGATGCAGTGAATAGTGAATATTCTCTCTGACCAATCAGCAGTCTGTCGTGTTTTCACGTTACATTTTAGTATCACTCGCTCGCTTGGAACCTCGATGGAGATGAGGTTATACGAAAAAAAGTACCTGGAAGCAGGTACAGGTGCAACATTTCTACAATGGAAAACCAAACAAAGGCGAGTCGAGCCAAAGGGGCTCCACTCAGACTAGCTTGGTTTGAGGGCGTGCCTGACCCCCGCTAGCCGCTTGGCAAGCTTTATGATGCCTTTTCATTGTGACGTCACAAGCAAAGGAAGTGAAGGGCTGGACTACAAACGAGCTATTTTCAAGCGGTTCAGAGCAGAGCTTTCTGTGGGAGATGGGAACTCCCTTTGGGCTGGACTTTTGGCTTTTTTACTTTGCAAACCTGTTACATGCACAAAAAAGATATATAACTCAGTAAAGGAGAGGGAAAAGCCAAAAAGCATAATACCACCTCTTTAATAGAAAAATTAAGTGCTAATTTGTTCGTGATTGAAATGAATTAAACCAAATATTTATTGACGATATATTAAACATTTATTATATTGTTATTGAGGAAAATTATATTGTGATAATTATCATTATTGTTTTATTGCCCAGCCCTACTGGTGATTCCCTTATTTTTCTAACGAATGTTTTAAACTTAGCTAGTAGCTTTTTTTAAAATCATGACTGAGAATGAGTGTGTGCGCATGCATGTACAGTGTTTCTTTAGTTTTAGGAGTTGCACAGCAAATCTCTTTGTACTATTGGTGCAATGACAATAACGTTTTCTTTTTGTGATTTTTAACCCTGACAAGTTTCCTCTCCGACAGGAAATCTGCTGACACACAGCCATCAGCTGGCTGGCCGATGGACAAAAGGCCACTCCGCCGGTGGCAGCCGAAATAGCAGCAGCTACGGCAGCAACCCTAAGTTCTGGCTCAAAGTGTGTGAGAGAGGAGAGGTGCTGATATCCCTGCAGCAGCATAGAAAATGGAGAAACACGGAGAAGTACGCACAAACGGCACTCGAGGAAAGAAAGAACACAGCACACCAGCACTACCAGGCTATCGCTCTACACATGTGGAAGGTTTGTGCCTTGACTTATAGGGGAGAAAATGCTAATGCTTGTGTTTGTGTATTTGCATCATGTTTCTTGTGTTTTTCTTTCACTAGGTGGAGAAGAAGCGTTTTAATCTCAGCCAGATGTTGAACAAACCTACTTGTGCTTCTACTCACTGCCATGCCTATGAGAGAGAGGTGGTCCTCCACAGACAGCTAGAACCCGGATACTACCTGGTGATCCCCAGCACCTACCAGCCAGGAGCTGAGGCCCGCTTTCTCATCAGGGTCTTTTCTTCGTCTTCCACATCCCTCAGGTAACGACCAGTTAATGGGAGGAGAAAGGAAACAACAACTCATCATAGCTATGTAGAAGTTCTTCTGGAAACATAAAGTACATCCAGGCTATGTTCCTGTTTTATAATAGAATTTGAACTTAAAGATCCAAGAGTTCAGATACTTCTAGAGACTTGTGCCTCAAATCAATAAAATCTGATGCACAAATGAACAAAACATAATGTTAAACAATAGGTTACATTCAACACATTAAACACATCAAGTGAAAAGTCACACAATGTCTCCTTCCAAAACTGCATTATTTGTTTTGCCAATTAAAGAAAATTGCAATACCTTTGAGATCCCTTATACTTATGTTAAAATGTCAACAATATTGTTTAATTCCATGTTGTATAAATTTGTGCATGATGATTTAGAAATTTGCGCACTTACTTAGTGTCATGATTTTCCATAAATTTGAAAAACTGTTTAAAAGAATCAACTAAAGAATCAGCTACCCCACACTTTTATTTGTATATTTATTTAACAAAAGATGGATTTTCCTACTTCCATGTTTGATTTGTTGGGATTATAATAATGTGTTTTTTTCATGATTTAATTATTGATGACATAAGAATGTTGGTTTCCCACTCAGTGCCATGAAAAGCCCAGCACCTTCACTGCCATTAACAACAGATGGAGAGTGGGAGACCACTTACTTCCAGGGCTCGTGGATGGAAGGAAGGACGGCTGGAGGAAGCAGGAACTTCCTGTCTCACTGGCAGAACCCATGCTTCCCTTTTACAGTGTGTGATGAGTCAGCAGTGTCATCGGGAGTTAATGTCAAGATTACCTTGCACCAGAGCCGCCCTGACACTGATCTGCACCCTATTGGCTTCCACATTTATAAGGTCAGTCAAACATTAAGGGAGAATACTGTCATTCAGAGGTATGGGCCATTGATCCATGTTGACATTATTCTTGGTACAAATTCTGTACAAATAATGTAATTAGTTGATTTTTTAAGTTTCAACATTTCATCTTTAAGGTGTATGACGTAGCTTAAAACTTTTATATCTGTGAGGATGTTTTTCATACTGTAGAGAAACAGATAAGGGAATAAACACATTGTTTATAGGGGAATGTGCACATTAATCAATCAATCGTTTTGAAAACATCAGTGTTAAAACTCTGATTATAATACAATCAGAAAGTTCTAAAATATGTGGCTTAGAGTGAATCTCTAAAACTGCCAGTTAGTTATTTTAAATTATGCTGACCGTGCAAACACTTAATATACTCTATATTATGATAAAATAACTAATTATTTGATCCTCACTATGTATCCAGTTCCAAGAAGGCAAATCTGAACAGACATTACCCAGGGACGAGGATCCTGTGGCCAGTTGTGTCCCTCACTGCTACACCCAGGATGTCAGTCTGGCCTGCTGTCTTTCTCCCGGAGCTTACACCATAGTGCCGTCCACATATCAGCCTGACTGCTCAGCAAGCTTCACCCTCAGCCTGGCTCGCAGAATACACAGGTTGGCTCTGTTCCTTTGTCTTAATCTTGTAATCAGAACGTGAGTACTCTGTAGTGTCGTTATTATATCATTGTCAGAAATAATAATGGATGTGTCTTCTTTCAGGAAAGTGGTGAAAAGCCAGGAGAGGCTTGGACGGGCCATTCAGGAGGTTAGATAATTGGACAACTCTGCAACACTAGCTGACAAATTGTCTTTATTTCACCTATGACACAGGGCCTTCATCAAGGTGCTTTACAGAATGTGCAAAAATAAAACCTGTATATACTCTACAATAAGCATTAAGCTGTATCAGTTATCCAGTGAGACCAAGCAAGTGAAACATTAACATCAAAAAACATGTTGCAGTCACAAATACCTTCACAAAAATAAGGACAGGATTAAAGCCTGGGTTAAAATTGAAAACTACTTGTACAGTTAAACTAAAAAACTAAAATTTTTATTAGAAATTTTTAGATAAATGTAAAAAACTTTCTTATATACAATCTATGGTAAAAACATTATAATAACATACAACCAACAAAAAAGCATATGTAGTACTGAAATGAGTAGTGTAGTCGATCAATTTAGTAGTTAATCTACAGAAAATTATTTGCCAGTCGTTTTAAAAAAATATTAACTGTTTAAGTCATTCATCAAGCAAACATGTTTACTATTTGCTGGTTTCAGCTTCTCAAATTCGGGGATTTCCTTCCTGGTTTCTGCTTTATATCGTTGTAAATGGAATGTCTTTGTCAAAGCGAAGATGTCACTTTGAAGTTTGGGGAACTGTGGTTGGCATTCATAACTATTTTATGACATTTTATAGACTAAAGTTTTAATCCATTAATCCAAAACAGAATCTACAGTGAAGAGAACAGTGTTAATGTTACATTGTGGTTTCACCTTCAACAAATCTCAACACGTCCCAATGGTTATGTTAATTTGGAAGGTTGACAGCAGGATGAGGCAACAGCCTGACAACAAGTCCTGCCTCAAGGGCAATTCAGGGCAAAAACATCCTTTATGCCCACCTTAAACATATATCTTTAAGTCTGTGATTGTAATCAGGAGATGGCAGTACTGAATAATCGCTCTGTCTTGCTTTTGTGTCTTTCTGGGTGGCAGATCTCTCACATCTCTGTGATGCAAAGCTAGTTCTCTGGGACAGCAGCTGCTCCACTGACGTCGGCCCACCTTCCCGTGCCTCTTGGCCCATGAAAAAAGAATCAGTTCTCTCATCCACCCTCACCATGGAGGCTATATGTGTGTGCATGGATGTATCCCACCAGTGGCTGAAAAGGCAGGCAGGCAGGCAGATTTAGCCCTTTATCCTGAACCGCTGAGGCTCTGGGCTGATGGGCAGCCACACACTCATCGGCGATTAGGACATCAGAGGTTGTCGGTGGGCTGGGCTGCTAATGAAGTATGACGGGACTGGCTGGTGTAAACAAACAGCCACCATTGAAGAGGGCCGCCGTGGCTCTTGCTCATTCACTCACTGGTGCGCCTGCCGGCTCAGAACAAAGGGCCCTCTCATGAAGGTCCTCAAAGAGGCACAGGGGGCGAGGGGATGGTGTCCCGACAGCAGAGCCAACCAAACCACACCACACCATACCGTGCCATACCATGCCAGAGCCTTCCTCCCATCCCTCACCCGCAGACACTCTGCTTCTTACCTAGTCTGTAACCACAGACCCAGTCAGTCCATCATCCCCAAACCTGCTCACCAGATCCAGACTAACACTAAAGTCAGGCTGGACCTAAAAAAGTCCACTTAAAGTGGTGATTCTCTCTGACCAATCAGTAGTCTGCTGTGTTTTCACGTCACATTTAGTATCGCCTCAGCTCGCTTGGAACCTTGACGGAGGTCATACAAAAAAAAGTACCAGGGAACAGGTACAAGTACAACTTTTCCCTGATGGAAAACCAAGAAAGGAGAATAGAGTGGAGGCGAGTTGAGCTGGTTCCATTCAGTGGAAAAGGGGCTTATGCTCCTGACTCCATCCCCCCCCTCCCTTTTTGTCCCCCCAGACTCGGTCCATAGCTCTGCTTGGACCTGAACAGAGCCGCGGTTTGAAGTTGCCGCAAGAACAGATGACAAGTGGATGGATGGAAGATTGAAACGAAGGATGCGGCACATCAGAAGAAACCGATTCACATGAAGAAGTTGCCAGTCCTTTTTGTGTTGAGGCTGCGAATGTGAGGTCGTGTGTGTGCGTGTGTGTGTGTGTGTGTGTGTGTGTGTGTGTGTGTGTGTGTGTGTGTGTGTGTGTCTGCCTGCTCGCACCTGCGTCTGCGTGTTGAAGTCACAGGGTTTAAGATTCATTAGAGCCACTGTTGAAAGAGACTTTAACAAAGCTATATTTAACTGATTGAGTGGTACTGCGCTGTGTATTTATTATGTTTGGTTTGTGACAAATAAAATGTGAAACATAACTGACGATGTGGCTTCGGCTTTTTTTTTTAAATGTTTCAATCATGCATGTTGCCAGTGAGTGTAAATGAATATGTTTGGTAAGGGAAGAAAGCTGTGCCTGAGCAATCAAGCTCATCTCCACGAAGAGCATACGGCGTGCGCGTACACGTGGTTATGCGCGCCGCCGTTCCTGCGGAATTCAGGAGGTTGTGGTCGGACTCCGACAGGCTGCTACCTAGAAAATAATGAACAACAAATTTGACGCGTGAGTACCGTTATTCAAAAGTTTGTGTGGAATATCTGCCAGAGACTGGACTCCCCGTCGTGAGTGCAAATCCACGGGGGACCGTAACGTTAATGAAAGCAGTTGCATGGTAAATGAGAGGTGTGTCAGCTTTATTGCATGGTCGTGCATGCTCTGTGTGCGCTTATAAACCCACATGAGAGTGAGGTCCACATGCACAGGTGCATTTACAACGAAGGGAAGTACCAGCAGAGATTAAATAGTATCTTATATTGGGCAATGAGCTGTATTGCTAGCTGTAGCTTAGCCTGACGGAAGGCGGACAGGCCCTGAGTCCTCGGCGTGGTAGTTGTTGAGAGGCGGTGGAAGGTTCGCGCAATCTCGGCTCAAACTAGACTCCCATGTCCCTGAAGTACGTGCATATAGCTAACAGTGTTGAAGGCTGTTCACGGCCGGAATACTTTAAGTGGAGGTGTGCGTCATTAACCGTATACATATTTGCAGTTCACAGGAAAAAGCATATTCACTTTGTCAACAGTTTATCCGGTGAACCTAGCTTAAACATACACTTTAATGCAACAGCTCTGCAATAAAGCCTAACGTTATCTTCATTAATGTTACTTTTTTGTTGAAAGTGCTTTTAATATTTTGTCATATCTATTATATCATCAGTGAGTGCATTTTTAATATTAGACATACCTGTCACCATAACGCTGTACAGATCTACAGCACCAGAAACTACAACCTCCAAATTTACAAAGTTAACTGGACACCTCCCTAAACAGTTTAAACGATAACTAGACTTTAAAACTTTCATATGTAGAATCTATTGCAGGGCTGTTGTATTAGACTGCATTGATTTTAGTCAGGTGTACCCAATAAAGAACAGAGTTGGGAGTAGCCCTTAATTTAAATGTTTCTGTTTTGCTGCCTGTGTTTCCATCTAATCCAGTCTGAAAGATGATGACAGTGGAGACCACGACCAGGACCAAAGCTCACCGAAAGACGGTGAGAAGGAAAAAATTGAAGATGAGGATAAGGAACAGAACACCTCCAAGAAAAAGGTGAGCTCATATGTCTCTGCAGAGTCAATGTTAAAGCTGGGGGAGGCAGTTTATTTGAGAAGCATTTTTTGTTTTTGAAAGTAAATAAGTTTTTACATCCTGACAGTAATCAATAAATCATGCTCTGACACAAAAATGAAAAAAAATCATCATCTGTGACTGTGGCAGGACTGTCATTTCATCTGGAACCAAGAAATGATTGGCTGGCTCACTTGCCTGTCTACCTGCCTACATGTGCGCCCCCTGCCCATGCAGGGGGGGGATTTTTCAGTTGGATACTTTCAAAATCTAGCTGTCTCTTGCTATTTCTCCAACATTTCCCACCCCGGCTTTAATCGCAGGACTAAGTCACTTTCTTGGTTTCTGCAGATGGTGGTGCCAGGGGCAGGAGAGCACCCTCTTCAGTACAACTACACCTTCTGGTACTCCAGACGCACCCCAGGGAGACCCGCAAGCACTCAGAGCTATGAACAGAACATTAAACAGATTGGCAGTTTTGCCTCGGTATGTCTTTCTTCATGACCTCTTTAGAGAGGGTAGACGGGAAGGGGGACACTTGTTTTTGTTTACCACCTTAGCCAGACACAGACCAAATCTATGAATACAAGCTTAAGCTGACTTAATCTCCGACAGTTGTTGATACAAACATTTCCTGGCCTTTCCAAGGTGGAGCAGTTCTGGCGTTTCTATAGTCACATGATACGGCCAGGCGACCTGACAGGCCACAGTGACTTCCACCTGTTCAAAGAGGGTATTAAACCCATGTGGGAGGTGGGTTCTCTTTTGCTGGTATCTTGTACGCTAAAGACTGCATCTTATATTAATACATTTAGTCTACTTTAATTTGCTCATTTATTATACTTTAATAAACAAAAAGCACATTCTGAAATCCTGTCTGTGTTGTGGTTAGGATGATGCCAATAAGATGGGTGGGAAGTGGATCATCCGTCTGAGGAAAGGCTTGGCGTCTCGTTGCTGGGAGAACCTGATCCTGGCCATGCTCGGGGAGCAGTTCATGGTTGGAGAGGAAATCTGTGGGGCTGTGGTGTCGGTACGCTTCCAGGTAAACCCACAGACAGACAAACGCCTGTTGCAGCTAGTGACACACTGCCTATGTCAATATACTCACACACGCCTTCACTCACACACTCTGCTTCTCTTCTCCAGGAGGACATCATCTCTATCTGGAACAAAACTGCTAGTGACCAGGCGACCACTGCCCGCATCAGAGACACCCTGCGCAGAGTCCTCAACCTACCTCCCAACACCATCATGGAGTACAAGACGCACACAGACAGCATTAAGTATGTATGTCTCATCGTTTTATTATATTCTCTTTAACCCTTTCTGTCTCTCAGACATACAAATATGCATGCACATAAGCCAAGAATTATATATCCATATATTAAATAAAACGGTGCTAATGTTTGTTACGACATAAAAAGGATTAGATTTGTGTTAAGATTTGCTGCTTTACTCTGTTTTTATATCATTCTAAATTAAATATCTTTGGGTTTTGAATTTTTGTTTGATAAATAATGATTTGTCCCCATTTTCTCTCGCCAATTTTACATAAAAGATTATAATTGATAATGAAGATAATTAAAGACACCTTTGTTTTGAGAAGGATGATTTTCTAATTAAGTGTAAAATCTGTTTTTCTATTTTTTCATTGTTGTTATGGTATCGATATATCATAAAAGAATGACCAGTAAAACACAACCACGTATGTATCTCCATCATGTTTCATGTGCTTTTGCAGGAAATTGATGCTGTTGTAATTGAAAAGCCATGATTATCTGAACAGGGTTTTTTTGTGAATGATGATGTGCTGCATCCTCCTTTGCTTGCAGAGCATGGGAAGACTTCCATGGTCTGGTGAATGCTAGCGGCGGACGTTAACCCCTCTCACAGAGAACCTCTGCAAGAGTAAGAACTGTTGCGGCATTAGTTGGGAGTGAAAGACATCATTGTTCGATGATGTGCTTTTGTGTTATGCTAATGTTGCTTGTCCCTGTTTTCGGTGTGCAGGTGTGTATATGCGACGTGTTGGGGGATTACAAGTCCAGGAAAGAATACACCTACGTGGATTGGCACTGTGTAAAATGAAGACAGGAACAGAGGCAAGAAGTCCGTTCCTTTCATTGTGTAAAATTGGAAATCCTGTCAACAGAACACTGAACCAATCCGAAGAGAGAAATATGCGTTATTTTTAATCAACCAGAGAAGAATGACGCGGCCTCCCATTATAATTTTAATTTTTTTTAATGCAAGTGTAACATCTGTTAACTTGCCACCAGGGGGAGGCCATGTGACTGGTGTTTGCTGATCTGGTCATTAGCTGTTAACAAAGTGTACTTGACAAAATACAACTAAACCAGTTTGGTATAATAGTAGTTCAGATTTTATTGCTTAACATAACATCACACTTCCTGCTGTCAAATAAGTTTGTGTTAATCTGTTTTATTGGGACTGAAACAGGGTTGCAGGTAGATGTTATTTTATTATAGTGCTGTATTTTAACTACAATTCCTCTGGTCATTTCAAAGTAGAATGATTACTATTATTGTGTACAATATCTTTGTAAATACAGTCCACTTCAAAGACCACTTAACTGAATCAGCAATGATTCTCCATCTTTGACCTGGAAGTTGAATCCCAAAGGAGGAAGACCATCCTGTGCTGGGCAGAAGGCTGTATAACCGGCATCTTAAGAATGGACTGCCAAGCTGCCTAAATCACTGTGCCTGGCCTCAAGCCCGACCCGAACCAGTTTTCCCTTCTGTATGTGTTGTCTTTACCCCGCCTTTAATGAATCCAAGGGATCTGCTTTAATGTCCTTAAAGTTGTATAGGACTCCTGAAACACTGACCTTCACTCTTTTTCCATTTTGTATTAAAAGAAATACATATAGGGTCAGGGTCTGTTACAGTTTTGATCAATTTCTCTTGAGCATTTTTTTGGAACCATCAAGAAAGCGCCTATAGTTTGTTGAAAAACTAATGCTGCCCATGTTTGGTGGTGTGATGATGGATGCAGGTGTGTGTCAAAAGTGAAGAAACACTGTTGGATGTACACCTAATGGATTATAGCAATAAATGTCAAATATGCATCTGCTGCTAAAGCTGGTTCATTTTCATTTTCTTTCACAAATGTTGAATTGTTTTAAAGCAAAGTTTGTCCCACAGGTAATGCCACACAAGCCTGCACTGTTGTCTTACAAATACTATCAAATGATGCAGTCTCTTGTGTCAAAGTGAGTTGGCTGGAGTGTCCATTAGTTGTAGACCACTTCCAACAATGTCAGTTGACTCAGGATTTATCAGCTCATTTCAAAGAACATGTGATTCTGTAGAGAAAAACAGATGAGTCAGTGATCAGTGAGGGATTTAATTAAATAGGCCCCTTTTCACAACAGGCATTTTGATAAAGTGGGGAGAAAAAGTTTTTGATACACTGCTGATTTTGCAGGTTTTTACATGTAGAGGTCTGTAATTTTTATCATTGGTACACTTTAACTGTGAGAAACAGAATCTAAAACAAAAATCCAGAAAATCACATTGTATGATTTTTAAATAATTAATTTGCATTTTATTGCATGACATAAGTATTTGATCACCTACCAATCAGTAAGAATTCTGGCTCTCACAGACCTGTTAGTTGTTCTTTAAGAAGCCCTCCTGTGCTCCACTAATTACCTGTATTAACTGCACCTGTTTGAACTCGTTACCTGTATAAAAGACACCTGACCACACACTTAATCAAACAGACTCCAACCTCTCCACAATGATCAAGACCAGAGAGCTGTGTAAGGCCATCAGGGATAAAATTGTAGACCTGCACAAGGCTGGAATGGGCTACAGGACAATTGGCAAGCAGCTTGGTGAGAAGGCAAAAACTGTTGGAGCAATTATTAGAAAATGGAAGTATTTCAAGATGATGGTCAATCTCCCTCGGTCTGGGGCTCCATGCAAGATCTCACCTCGTGGGGCATCAATGATCATGAGGAAGGTGAGGGATCAGCCCAGAACTACATGGCAGGACCTGGTCAATGACCTGAAGAGAGCTGGGACCACAGTCTCAAAGAAAACCATTAGTAACACACTACGCCGTCATGGATTAAAAGCCTGTAGTGCACACAAGGTCCCCCTGCTCAAGCCAGTGTATGTCCAGGCCCGTCTGAAGTTTGCCAATGACCATCTGGAGGATCCAGAGGAGGAATGGGAGAAGGTCATGTGGTCTGAGACACAAATAGAGCTTTATGGTCTAAACTCCACTTGCCGTGTTTGGAGGAAGAAGGATGAGTACAACCCCAAGAATAACATCCCTACCGTGAATCATGGAGGTGGAAACATCATTCTTTGGGGATGCTTTTCTGCAAAGGGGACAGGACGACTGCACCGTATTGTCAGGAGGATGGATGGGGCCATGAATTTTGAAATCTTGTCCAACAACCTCCTTCCCTCAGTAAGAGCACTGAAGATGGGTCGTGGCTGGGTCTTCCAGCATGACAACGACCCGAAACACACAGCCAGGGCAACTAAGGAGTGGCTCCGTAAGAAGCATCTCAAGGTCCTGGAGTGGCCTAGCCAGTCTCCAGATCTGAACCAACAGAAGATCTTTGGAGGGAGCTGAAAGTCCGTATTGCCCAACGACAGCCCCGAAATCTGAAGGATCTGGAGAAGGTCTATATGGAGGAGTGGGCCAAAATCCCTGCTGCAGTGTGTGTGCAAACCTGGTCAAGAACTACAGGAAACGTCTGATCTCTGTAATTGCAAACAAAAGTTCTACTTTTCTGATTTATCAAATACTTATGTCATGCAATAAAATGCTAATTAATTATTTAAAAATCACACAATGTGATTTTCTGGATTTTTGTTTTCTCTCACAGTTAGTGTACCTATGATACAAATTAGACCTACATGCTTTGTAAGTAGGAAAACCTGCAAAATCTGCAGTGTATCAAATACTTGTTCTCCCCACTGTATGTCATAATAGGCAAGGCACAGCTGTTACTAATAACATATCAGTCCCATTCCCAGTGAGCCAGCATGCAAAATACCAAGACCTAAAATAGAAACAGCTAAATGGAATTAACCCATTTAATACTGTGTGAAAAAGGTGTCTTTTAACAACAATATACAGTATATTCCTGCGAGAAAGATAATATCAAATGCTTACCAACAAGAAAGAGGCTGCCATCAGCAGCAGTTTATTGTGTGATTCCAACCTCAGTGGCACTGGAAGAGAGATTTTGAAATGGGAATGGGGTCTAAAAGGCTGCCGGTACCCCCAAAGGCAGATATTGCATAACAGTGGTTCCCATGCTATGGGGTGCATATGACTAGGGAGAAAATGTGAAGTTAAGCAAAATTTGAATAACTCCTTTTCTTAGCAGACATTCTGACTTCTAAACGCAGGTGTAACTAATTTATTATTTGCTGCATTGCATGGCATTAATTGCCAGAATGGAGCCGTTGTTATTGTATTAGGAACATCTGTGCTTTTCCTGCTATGACGAGTCAAAATGTCTAATGTGAAAAAGACCTATGAATCTGATTCTATTTGGGAACATTAAAGAAATAAGAACACTCTGATGCTAGGGAGTCGATTTATTTAGAAAGAAGTGAGCAGAAAGTGAAGAAGCTAAATGTAAATTAGTCTATCATTTTTGTTGAGTTCACTGACAGTATAGTGGAAGAGCCCTGTGTCTTTGGTGTTGCTGTCACTTTATCAGGGTGTGAAAAGTAACATACTGGTTATGCTCTTAATAATGTTATTTAAATAAAATTGAACTTGGCTTTGTTTTGGCCTCTAAAGGGGGACATGACAGAAGAAGTGTGGAAACCACTTCTTGAGAAATAGGATATCGGCTTTCCTTAGCGACAACTCACCTTCCAACCCAAAAAAATCATGGTCCATGTTATGTTCGTCAGTGGGGGTGGGACATTTCTTCCATATTGTGCCTATTTTCTCACCAATGTTGGAGACAACCTGGTGTATGAACAACAGCCAAAAAACTGAATGAAATACACGTAGAAACAAATGTTTTATTTGGGGTTTCTTAAATATTACCTGGAATTGCTGGTTGGAGAAACAGCGGCATGGACAATAGGAGCCCTGGATTCTGACGGTAAATGCTCCTTCAGAATCACACACTTCCAGAAGAGGGGTGAACATGCTCCACCTGAAAACACAGTCAGCAAACACACAGCACATTTTCTTACATAACCATGCAATAAGCAACCTGGCAGATAAACTGGCCAGTACTTCACACACTGGCGCAGCCCAGCTTTGATGCTTGGTTGATCACATTTTCAGCTGTCATGATTCTGCAGCACCAAAACCATTGTTTGCTTGGTGTCGGAAGAGCTCAAATTGGGACATGCTTTATTCAACAACTGAGAGAATATTTATACCAAGTCACCGAAACCTCTGCCAGATCCTAATTGGAGACAACTTCATTGAGTGTTTCTTGTGGAGAGCTAAATTCAACATACAAAGGCACCCCAGCTAACCCTGGAGTCAGATTTAGGGCACATGAAGAAGGAAGTATTTTGGTTGGAGTGCTGCGACATCTCCCATTAGCCAACATTCCCATTAGGAAGGATGCCGCATTCCTTCCCTCCCAGCTCTTCAGTGTGTCTCTGTGCAGACAGCTGTTTCGTGCATTATCTCTGCCAGGTTTAGAATACACCCCAGCTGGGTGGAACAGCAAAGGCTGTCACTGCTATATACAGACAGGCCTGGGCATCTACAGTGGCTCAGAGTGACCACTGGCTGGGAGTGATACGGAAAAAGGCTCACATTACGAGTTGTTCAGTCTGAGAATGTAAAATGTTAAGATTGCTGGTACAGTGTTCTGATTGTTGGGGTCAGTGGGTTAGTCCGTAAAATGAGTCCCATTACTCTGGTTAACCCACAGAACACATCGTTAAAAGGACTTTTTTGTTTTTTTACACTAAGTTGTTTGAATGAAAACAGACAGATTTAATTCTGTGAGCATCCAAACAAAATACATTCACCTCTACTGGAAATTATTTGTAAAGCATCACAAATCTCAGAGACGTGTCTCAAATCTCAAACGATCTGACAGTAGTAGGTTTGGTATTATTAAGGGTGTTCTTATTTTGTATATCTTATTGAAAATAAGTTTAATTTCCGTGATTAAATAACGGCATTTACTTAAGTAAAAGTATTAATATGACAATGTAAAAATACACGCAAATGTACCAAAGTATTAGTAGTGAAATCAATCAATGGCAAAAGCTCTCTTTAACCACTTTGCTGGATAGTTAATTTATAGCAATGTACCATATCTTATAAAGTGATCATGTGTTTTACATGAATAATCTTAATCTGCAAAGTAACTAATAAATACAGATTTTGAATAAATGTTGTGAAGTTAAAAGTGCACTATTTCCCTGTGAAATATAGTGGAGCACAAGTATAAAATAGAGTAAAATATTGTACTTTCCAGCGCTGTTCAAGTTAGGCAAGGCCAATAGAAACAGATGCAGCCTACCTCTGGCATACAGTGCCAATGAGTTGTTTCTGAGGTGTGTAGGCCCTCATCTCCATCAGGCAGCAGCCGAGGCAGCAGGCGTCAACCCTGAGAGGCCTTTCAAAATAAAACGCCTGGTGGCCCTGACAGTCAAAACCCTGCAGTGAACAAGCCCGGGCTGGACCGCAACACTGGAGGCACACACAAGAGCTCTCTGACAGTAGGGAGAGATCAAGGAGAGACTGAGGATACAGTGAAAAAACACCATCATTCACTGTACATGAGATGCAGATGGGATGGGTGTTCTCAGTGAAGCTGGACAGGGAGCAGTACCTTCCACGGCCACAAATAACTGTGACCCTCCTGTGGTGATATTGTAGATCCTCCTGGGAACACACGTTGGGCCTGCAATGATGAATCATTCTTTTAAAAACAGACAAATCTCTGCACTGCAGCTATCCCCTTTTAAACACAGAAACACACGCATTCACACAATCAACCCATCCTACTCACCCTGCAGCTCTGGTCTGACAGTGATGTGTATTTGACTGACTGTGTCCAGCACAGACATAAAGTGTGATCCCGCTGCACCTCCAGGCCACTGCTGTTCCACCCCCGGCCTGCACGCTTTCCCCAGTGGCTGCGTGTAGCCGTCCTCCACCTTCCTCCCAGGAGCCGGACCTGCCGGCTGCTCATCAGATTCCAAGTCAATAGGTGTTTGGTGGGGTTTGGCTCCAGGTGAGCCAGTGTGGCACTCACATGAAGGCGCACAGCGGTTCTGGAAAGCTCTGAAGATCATCTGGACATGCTTCTCTCGCTCCAGTCGACCAAAGGGAAGAGGCTGATTGGTCACTGCTGACATGGTATAAAACTGAAAATATATGTGGAATTCAGCAAATACATAACAATGACAAACAACTACATGTTATACTGTGTGACGGGTGTGTGTATGAGACATCAGTAGTTTATGTTCGATGTAATTATTTAGTTACCAGAATAGTGAAACACAATTAACTGGGATGTTCTCAGTTACAGTTATTATTATTATTAGAATTTAAATTGTCCTTATGGAGTTAAAAAACTTCCAGTACAACCATTGTGCATTTCCTAAATATTACATTTGCAGATTAAATGAACAAATTAGTAAAATAGTCTTTCTTTCTGTGACAGCAGCTATGAAATGTATTTTACGACAATGGAAGTCTGACTTTTCCCGCCCCCCACCCACAACAGCAAGTGTGAAATGAACTCTTACACTTTTCCTCAGTGAAGTATTAAGTTATGAGAAATGTTCTGGCAAATTTTGGGGTTATGTGATGCAAAATATTGCCCTATTTGATGTAAATTAGGGGTGAAAGTAATGTTAAGCGATGAAAGTAGGCAATTAAAATAATTATTATAAGTTGTGCCAGATGGAGCTGCATCCATGAGGGTGGGATACACGAGCTATTTTTTGGTTGGGGTCAGATGAATATAATAACATTGTACTGTTTGTTAAATTGAACAAACTTTATAAAATAAAGCAAAAAGTTATTTTAAGCAACACCACATACTTTTAATTATGTAATGGTGTTTTGCTGGATCTGGAGATCTGGAGAAGTAGTTCCCCACCTTTTTTTTGTGTGAATTTTAAAACAAAGCAATGTCTACCTGCAAACCACGTCACAGATGGGAGCAGTGATTTTTCCTTCTTAGAATGTTTTGTTTAAATCTTTTTTAGGTGCCTCTAATTTGTAGAGGGAAACTGCACTGTTAATGAGCTTAAAGGTTCATTATTGATCTTGAAAATAGTAGTTTTGACACAAAATTGTTAGTGCAAGGTCCACCTAAAGCAGGCTATAGAAAATAAGCAAAGACATTTTGTGCGGTAGAATTTAGTTTTGAAAATGGCAATCAGAAAATCGTCTCACAACCCATTAGATTCGTGGGGGGTTTACAATTAAAGCTTTTTTCCTATGAAGACTTCTGAAAAACTGAATTTATGAGGGAAAGTTCAAGAAAAAAAACACACAAGGTTCCTTACAGCAGCTCAGCAGGTTCAGTTCTCTGGCACCAACATAAACATCCTCCCCTTAAAACAGTGATTTCATCACAGCAGCCGGCCCCTGCCTCCTTTTTATTCACATCACACTCACTCAGCTTGGTCCCATTCTGCAGCTGCATGCAACACTGTATATTCCTCCGCAACAAAGATGATCACAGTACCATAATGAAGCCCTATCTCATGTCCTGTTTCTAGACAGTGATTGATACAACAGGTGCCCAAATGGTTAACATCTTCCACAGCATTGTACCCTTTTTATGTCAAAATGGCATGTAAAGACAGAAAATAGCACAATAGAGATTGAAGGGCTCTTGCTTACCATCTGTGGTCAAGCATCCAGGTACCGAAAGACTTATCTAACTGTGAGAACGCCTATGAGTTGTCATGATCAGGAAGGGGTGTAGCACAAACCTACTCACCACCTCTGTGTGTTTGTGTGAATATTCACGTAGTAATGTTTGGCTTTGTGGGTGTGTGTTTGTCAGGAGAGATGTCCCCCCGGCTCTGTCTCACCCCCTGACTCCCGTTTCCATCCCAACCAGCCGGATCTGCCTTTTGTTGGGTTAGAAAGGCACCACTCAGCCATGTAATTGAAATCCTGCTTCAAGAGGTGGGGGGCAGTGTAGTGTAGAGTCTGTGTTCGGGGGGGGGGGGATTTGTGGGGATTTAGACATGTCTGAGAGTGTGCACAAGATATCAGTACTACCTTTATTGATAAAAGCATTTATTTGGTACATTTGGCTACCGTTCACTGTTTCTGTGTGTCATCAACAGACGTCTCAAGCTGTTTATCATGATTGCCTTGAATTTTATCAACAGCAGGTGAAAAGGTAAACTTACAAATTGCTCTTTTTTTTAATACAGCATTTTATGCAAAAACATTTTCAACCTCAACAATCAGTCACAGCTGATGCTGGTATGCGTCATCACGGATCAAGCGTGGCGTCCACACATCTGTGCTGTGGCACTTTTGACTTTGTGATAGTCCACAGACCCACACTACCAAATGAAAACACACAGCGGTATCTTCTCTCAGTTAGATCAAAACTGATCTAACTGAGACAGACTTGTTAGATTGTTTGTTGGAGGGAGATACTTCTTGGGATCCCCGAGGAAAGGTGAGGAGGGAGGCTGGTTGAAATGGCCCATCAGGAAGATTCCGATTGTGCCAATGAAAAACAACAACGCCATGACAATAAAGCAGGCCCTGTCGATCACACGGGCGACCAGGAACCACTCTTCATTCTCCTGGGATTGAGAAAAATTGGAGATTATCACTGATGTTGATTTTAACCCGAGAAGCTGGGCAAATATAAAAATGTGGAGCTTACATTCTGGAAGTTGCTCTGTTGCTTTGCAGTCTCAGCAATGTGTTTGCAGGAGGACACACACTGCTTCAGTTCAGGAGAGGCCTTTGCCAGGCTGGCACTGAGCTGCTCAGCTGTACCCCCCTCCAGCCCATCATCTGTGTACAAAACAGATCAGATATTTGCGAGATCACAAGAGGGAACACACTCTTAAGTGCACTTCATGCAAAACTCATTCAAACACTTACGTAGCTTCTCTAATACTGATTTCATCAATCCGTTTCTTTCTTTAAGTCGGGCAAACATGAGTTCAGACCGAGCTGTTTTCTTCACATATTCCTCCGCCTTGGTGATGAGGCTCATGGAGCTGCGGCGTCGGCAGGGGAGCAGGAACACGCCGCTCCTGTCTGTAACCAGAGTTTCACCGTTTACAGTGTGTGAGGTGTTGCCATTGTTTGGTGTCCAGGGTCGCATCTGCATCCTAAGCAGCCGAGGCAGGATGTTTAGGAAGATCTGAAGAGGACACAAGGTCAGAAGGTAATCCAGTGGCAAATAGACCCATGTTGACTTCACAGTATGTTCATTCAAAAGCTTCTTAATGGAAATTACATTCAGAAAAGGGTTTTGTCTGGCCTCAGTCTCACCTTTCGAACTTTGTCTGTCATTATGTGAGTGTTTGGGGTTCTCAGGGAGACGTTGAGGACTATCACACAGTTCATCACTACCATGGTGGTCACTGACATCACAAACATCAAATACCTGCAGCCAAAGGTTCATAAATCACATCTTTTTCAGCACTGTTTCATATCGGTGGTAGGTGAAAGTCTGAACCGAAATCTTAGAGTGACCACACAAAACTTACTTTCCAATAAGAGGCACTGCCTTCGAAGTCTCTGGAACCTTCTTGGCGATAAGGAAGAGGAACACAGTCTGGCCCAGAAGAGTGGCAACAGACATGGTGCACTTCTGACCCCCGGCTGCAAAACTCAAACCAATATTCAGTCAGTAGTGATGAGGTTTTGTGTTCAATTAAAACAGATACTTATTCTTCTGTCTTGTCAGAGAGTCTGTCATCACATGAAGGTCTGGAGAAAATCTAGATGATGAGGTCTTGCAAATCCTCACTCCAGAATTCACACAATTGTTCTCTTTATCACAACACCCCATTGCATATTTTCCTTTTTTTAGTATGTTTTGTCCTTGTCTTGACTCCTCCAGACTTGGATGACGTTGACGTGACAGAGGTATGACTACCTAAGATCAGGCTTTTAGATATACAAAGTGAGGAAAAAGACCTTTGGCAGGTAAGTAGTAGACAAGGAGGCAGAGGGAGGAGAAGAGCACACAGGGGGCGATGATGTTGATGATGTAGAAGAGGGGTTTTCTCTGGATGATGAGGAAGAAGACCACCTCCTGGTACTCCAGCTCATCCTTAGTGAACTGAGTATTGATCACCTTCTTAGCAGGCCTGTGTTTGATGACCCACTCTCCATTTTCTAACAATAACAAAATTAGAGTCTTTCATTTTGAGAACGTAACGATTGTTTTATTTTGAATAATTATTCAAAATCTATTATTCAAATGTTGCTATACCTGTAAAAGCCTGTGGGTCGATATCCACCCACTCCAACGTGTGGTTATCCTCCTCTTTGAGAACCATTTCGATCTCATTGGCACTGTAAGTCTGGGAGCTGAACACAGGGACAAGACATATGGCCTGTCACCAACCACAAACACCACCATCTAGTCGCTGCAGACACAATATTTATTCTAAATAATCAGTAATCACAATAATTTCAATAATAATTCATAATAATAATAATAATAATAATAATAATAATATACAATTACCAGTATAATTATTACTATGGGAGTAGTAATATACAAAGTAGTAACATAACACTTTCATTTTACATTGCATTATATCACTTATTACTATATACCAATACTATATTAATTCTAGTGTATATAGTTATTACTGTGCTCTAACACTATTATAGTATTATGCTAGTATTATTTCTGTATATTACATATATTGCACATATATAACATGATTATTATAAAATATTCATACCAACATCCATACTTCTTTTGCACAAAGATTTGCACAATTGGTGAGCCTGAGGTGATTTTTATTCTTAACAGTTATTGTATAATACTGCAGTAATACTGTAAATAGAGTTTTATAAGTACTTCATACTGGCCGATCATCAAATCCCAACACCCTCGTCTCCACTCACCGGAAGACCATGGTGCAGTTCTGCCAGTCAAAGGGAAAGTAGTTGACGGTGATGGTACAAGCACTGCGGTAGATGGCAGGGGGCAGCCAGTACACACAGCCGTTGGAAGACACGAGTGCATTGCAGTAAAGTGCTACCTCGAATTGTCCATCCACACTGTGCACAGGTTAGAACAGAGGGAAACAGACCTTTGCTGGCGCATTCGAACTCGCACACAGACACATTGTTACTACATTATCGTATTATATGGATACACTCAAGTTAACCTATGTCAACCGTAAAGCTGCACTTAGCAAAAGTATTTAGTAAAAGCACAGTCATCTTGCACAAATCATAACGATATAAAGAGGCACCTCTTTGCACCTCTTATCTTTGAGATCCTACAGAGTCTATTCATGGATATTGATAAACACGTTAACTATGAACTACAATTTATTTTGTTTTAGTTTATTACTATAATTTCTTGTAAACAGTTAGTTTCTAATTGTTTGCTCATGATCAGCAGGAGCTAATGAGTCCCGTTCAATCCACTGAAATATCAAGTATTTTTGAAAGGTCTGCCCACATGTACAGCTGCCATACTCACTAACACTAACTTTGATTCTTGATTACAAAATCCTTTCAATGGGAAATCCACTAAGGAGGCAACATGCCTTCACAATCACCTTTTATGGTGTGAAATAACAGCGCCATAAAAAGAAAGCATAACTTTTTGCTTTTTGCTTTTTGTGCTTTTATACTAATTGATGTAGGGCTACACAGTGCGGCTATGAGGGGATTCCAGTGTGAAAACTTGCTCAGTGAAGGTGTGAGTGGCTTGCTGGCTGAGGTGTAAAATGTGAAGGTTGTTGCACTCACTTGTTCTCCAGAATGATGTCTGGCAGCCAGATGCTCTTGGAGGGGACCCTCAGCTCAGAGGTGATGTTCCCATACAGAACTGACCTGGGCGGTTGGTCCCATCTGAGCCTGTAGTCACACCATCGCTACATACAGAAATACTATAGGTTTGACTTTTGACCATGTCTTGCAGATACACTACTATGTTAAAATTCACTTTCATTGCAAAGCAAGGTGTAAGGTTACCATTTCTATCCAGACGCTGGTTGTCAGGGCTTCCTCCTTTTCATTCTAAAGAGTGATAGTTTAGTAAACAATGTTGTTGCAGCCACTGGGACTCATCAAAAACACCAGAATGAACTTCACTCACCAGGGAGATGAGGTTGGTGAGCGTCATCTTGATGTTGACCTGAGTGATGTCACCGCTCTTCTCCGTGGGCCGCACGTTCTTGTTGTAACCCTTCATCAATTCCTTAAATAGTTCCCCTTCAAGGTTGAGTGCTGATGCTGCAGACAAACCAGAGGTCAGGGCAAGAACATATGAAATACTGAAGCAAGTGATTAATTTAAAGAGGCACTCCATCAATTTTACATATTAAGTTCAGTTTGCCGATTATGAGAATTACTATTCAGCCTGTTAAAAAAAGTTGTATAGTGTCTCATGCGGCTCTGCAAGGAGCTTTCACATTGATTTTAGGGTTTTCTCGGCTTCCACATAAGACATAACATTGTCAGAAACACTCTGCATTAAAAACTGGACTTGTGAAGTTGTATGAATGTAGGCATTGAGGAGGTGGGGGTGTCTGTCTATCTGGTTTAGCAAACTCAACTATAGCAAAAAAATTATCTTGTCTTCTTATCAACTAATGTGTTACATGCCATTTGGCAAACTTACCGAAATCGACCAAATGTTGCTCTTGTTTGGTTGGTGTCAAGTATTACATGATGTCATATCAACCTCTTTATATAGATATTGTATAACAGCGGACACCTGATGCATCCTCAGGCGAAATGAGAACTGGAGCCAGCATGAAATCTGCCACAATTTTAGTCTGAACAGTAGACCACACTAAACACATATAGTATGAGTATGGTCCACCACTACAAGTTCTGTCTACTTTTGTATACATGCCCTGCCAAATAATGCAGTGTATTTCAGTAACAATTTACATCTCCAACAAGATTTCACCCTCGTTGTCATTTGTTACTGAACCTGTCACAGTTTGGTGTTCGGTGTACTGCTACTTTTGTAACGACAATTGTCTGGGAGATGAGTTCCACATTTTGTTTGAATGTGAGAACATAAGCTTCATGACTAATGGGGCAAAGTACTGCAGTACTAGTAAAAGCACTATTTAAACTGTTTGTCTCTGTTAAAATGAATCTTGATATCACAGTTCGAGGAGCCAAATGTTATGTAAATTATGGCAGGAGTCTTCATAAAGAATGTTTGTTGCACTGAATTCACTATAAGTGTGACAATCTGACTTCAAATAGTCACATCACACCATACAAATACCTAGAAACTAAAAACACACTGTAAAATGTCTCCTAAATGAGGCTAATTTGCAAGCGTTCCTACCTGTGGCAGAAATCAGAAACACCCTTATGAAGAGTGACAGAGAAAGCGGAGGTCCAGAATCCATTAGTGTTGTGCTGTCTGAAACAAAGCTATGATCACTAATTTGGACACTACTTGACAGGGTTGCTGGCACTCGGCCTGTGTGTGTGTGTGTGTTTGTGTGTTTTAAAGCAAAAGTTGGGGCATGGGCTGATGGGAGGGTAGATGTTTAAAGGAAGGGTTGGGGGTTGGTGGGGGGAGTTGATGATTGTTACGGTTAAATACAAGAGTGTATTTCCAGTACTGCATTGCCAGCTGTCACAGAACACACACATACACACACACACACACTGGTAACATGACATGACATGCTTTAAGCATTGGACTCAATGACCTTACTTTCCCAGGGTTTTGTCTCTAAGTGAACAATTGGTACAAATTTTTTTTTTTGTCCAGTACTGAGCGAGTGAGTTTCACTAAAGTGTTTGTTTTTGGCATTGACAGGCAAAACAATGGACTATTAATAATTTTGTCAATGGAGTCTGGTGGCTTTGACAAGAACAAAATAGCGACTGTTTCTGGTTGCACAAAAAAGATCTTCCTCTTTAAAAAAAGGTCTATCGCTGTAAGGATCCTTTCCACAATGTTGTCAGGCACAATAACAATCTGAGCCTCTCAATGGCAAAAACAAGTACATCAGTGGACGTCCTTTGACAGGGGCAAAAGCCTACAAGGATTATGTTGCAGCTCTGTTTTGCTGCTGCTGACTGCAGTGCGCTCGCTCAATACTGGACCAATTTCAAAAAATGTTGTCCCATTTAGTCATATAGACACAAAAACATGGGAAAATAGGGCCCAGGTTGAAAAATATTGACGTTACCCTTTAAGGTACACTATCAAAACACACAATGTATTGTAATTCTGCTTAGTGCACCTGGTTGTTGTCATTCAGATGTCCACACAAACAAAGTACATCAGTGATCTATTAAAAGGGAGCTAACAGTCACCAGAAGACATGGTTAAATGTGTTCTCTTCAATAAAAGGATTACAGACAGACAGATTGCACAATAAAGAGAGGGAGAGGGCAGCAACACTGCGTGTGTCTGAGAGCCAGAAAGTTAAAGAAGCCATAGAGTGGACAACAGTCCATTTACAGCACAGCCTCTGTGATGACTGAGCAGGCTCAGTGGAGGTTGCTGGCACATTTGTGGTCTGTCATTACGGTGTGTGTGTGTGTGTGTGTGTGTGTGTGTGTGTGCGTGTATGTGTGTGTGTGCGCGTCATAAAAATACTTGTTCCCGCCATGATTTGGCGCACTTCCCACACACACATGAATACGCAAGACAGATGCAGGAGTTGATTTGTTGCAACAGAAGTATGTGTGTGTGTGTTTACTCAGCTGTTACACTGACATCCCTGTCTATCCCTCTTTTAGCACTAGCAGAAAACTACTTTAGATTAGTGGGCAGTTATTAGTTGTGTTACATTGGGTTTTTCAGTCACTGAGACTTGGCAGCAACAGCGAGCTGGACAAAAGTCAACACACAGTGCAGACAGGGCTTGCTTACAACTCAAGACAACAGTTGATTTAAAATGCTCAAGACTGAAGCCAGACAGTAAGAGATGCTAAAGATCAGCCATACTTCTGTGTCCAGTTACAACTGACTGTCCTGGAAATAGGAGTGAAGACAGAAAGGAGGTGGGAGGTACTGGTCACCACAGCACAGCAGCTGCTGTGTTGATGGGAAATCTTCAACACTGTCCAAATCCAAGTGTTGGAGGATTGAGGCCAAGCTGAAGTCCCAAGAGGAACTAATCAGCATTGAAACCCTGTCTCAAGAGAGTACGTTTGGGTCTCAGCAGAACTGCTGTACACTAGTAGCAAAATGCTGCAGGATTAGCAGCATGACTATCAGCTAATTTGAACCTCACAGCAATAGTTCAATTTGGTATTACATAACATTAACATTCAACACAACATGCCAAAATTAATAACAATTTATTTATATATATATATATAGTTGTTTTTTTACAAAAATACAAATACTTTTCTCTATACAAATAAATATGATAGTAACAAGGTAAGAATATGAATAATATGTACAGTCTGTGTGCTTTACAAGAGGCTCAACCTTTGCAAAAGACAATATGAATAACTTATCATTTTGTACAGATTCATAAGTTAGACAAGGCTGTGTCTCCAACCACATAAACAAAACAAAATGCATGGCATGATGGGTGGCCAGTAGTTGGGTTGATACATTCATGGTTGTGTTTTCATTTTGAGCCAAAGTCAGGCTCTCAGATGGGGAAAACAAAATCATGCTTTTCACAGGAGACCCCAGGTAATGTTCGTGTGCGTTTTATGTGCGTCTCTGTGTCCCATGAACAAGGGGGGTTCTTTTCAAACAGGTCTCTTTGAGAGTCTTTGTACTATCCTCTTTCATTTATTTGTTCACTTGCTGTTATGATAAAGTTAAGTCTTAAGTGCCTCTAGTGCCAAAGCAATGATCCTTGGCACACTGCGGTAGAATGACTCATTCTCCAGGCCCACGAGACTGTAGAAGGTCAAAGGACGTCCTCCCACTACTGCTCTGACCCGCGCCTGGTAAAGTCCTCGATCATTCTTAGAGCCCAGATCAACTAACACCTGAACAAAAGAGAGACCCAATGAAGCAAGGGGAACAGAGAGAGAAGTTATAAACATTTAGCTTTACCAGTGCACATTTACATCTCATAACTTCATCTAAAATTAAAATTTACCTCTTGGAAGCTCATGTGTACGTTCTTGCTTGGGATGCTTAAGACCCAGCTGTAAGTGTCTCTGACTTGGCTGACTTGCTGTGAGGACTCTCTCACTCCAGGACAAACTACAGGAACAAACAAAAACATTCCATTAGAGAAATAATAAAATTTTTAATAGTCTTCAATGAAAGTTCTGTCAGAACTGGATGTGGCACATACTTTTCCCACTGGCCCCTGGTATCTGCCTCTTGCGCAGAAGGCTCCTGTATTTTCTGCGAAGACTTAAAGTCTTTACAGCATGCACAGTTTGTCTGGGGTCAGCAGTCGTCTCTGTGTGAGCGCCCTCAGTGATCGGTTGAACGTCAGTTGTTGACTGCGCTGGAAGTGGTAACTTTGATTTTAATTCTGTTCTATCTTCATTTTTAACAAAAGTAAAATCCTCTGACATGGCGCTCCATTTGACACCAAGAGACGCTTCGCTATCGGATGACGTTTCACTTTGTGATGCATCTGCTGTCACAATGTCATCTTGTGTTCTTAATGTCTGAATTTCATTCATCAGGGCTGTTAGAAGTGACCATGGCTGCTGGGATTCTGGGGAGGAGGAGGTGTGGCCGGTGTGGACCGGTGCAGCAGTGGAAGACGTAGGAAAAGGGGGGCTGTTGGGAGACTCCTCCTGGAGGTAGACTGTATCCAAGTGCAGGATGGGAGGAGCAGCTCTGGAGGCCAATTTAGAGCGAAGAGCTACAATAACAGATCGGAATTCTCCCTCCAGCTGATGTACTAATGAGTCCTCCGTCTGTAGATGACATGTAAAAAAAGACTGAAAGTTAGGGTAGGCAGTGTTGGAGAACTAGCAAGAGACAGCTAGATTTTGAAAAAAGATTCCACCTGGACCGAATGAAACCATTGGCTGTCACTGGATTGTTTTCAGTTTTGTGTCAGAGCATTTGATTTTTTTGATTGCTGTCGGCTTGTAAAGAGAATTTTAACAAATCTAACAAATTGCTCCTGAAATAAATTTCCAGCACCAGCGTTAAGATTATCTTCATATAAATCATGTGGACATCAAAATTACATCCGCTTCAGTCACTGGCATTTCCCAGAATGCCTCGTCCAAAAAGAATGCTCAATGAATGTTCAAGCAAAACGATGAGGCTAGAAAGAAGCCTGTGCTCTTTGATATTGCAAGGTTTATACTAAAACCGAATCGATTAACCTCACCATTTAACCATTACTGATTGAGATAGTTGTACAGTTTTTTTCTTAATATAAAAACATCAGGCTGTGCAGGGAATATACTGTCATATAATGCGATGCATACATCATCTTCATTTGGACATTTTAGAAATATGACCTACCTGTAAGAAAAGGTTGTCCTCCTGTCTTGTTGTTGTGGAGGAGATGTCTGTGGATGTGTCAGAATGCTGTTTGTCCAGGTCCTCAGCCGTGTTCCTCAGGTATTTCTCCCAGTCATCCACTGAGGGTCCCACCTCTCTGAATAAGGCTGGAGGAACTGGAGAAGGACCCTGCTCAGTTGGCACCACAGCTCCACCTAGCTGTTCTGCAAGTAATAAAAAACCTGTTACAACACCGCAGGGTGAATGAGTGTTTGCATGGTTATCTATTAAGTTATCTATACATTTTATGTTTGGACAGAATATGTAATAACATAATCTGTCATGTACCTTCAATCTGTGTGCGACCATGGCTCAGGCCCAGGTCCCTCCTCTCTCTGGTGTGGGTGAAAGCTGTGCTGTATATGTGCTCCACCAGCTGAGGCAGAGTCTGGGTGAAGAACGTCAAGTCGACTTTGTCCCTGATGTAATCCTCGGCCCTCTGGAGCAAGTCCAACAAGGTCTGCAGGAACGAACGCAACTCTAGATGGCAGAGATCGAGCAACAGATTAGAAACCTCAAAGCATGACCTAGCATAAAGAATAACAAGTCAGTATATTTACTCACGACATTTCTTGAAGCGGGTGAGGCACTTATCCTCTGCCATTCGGCTGCAAGCGCTATCAGACTGACCAGGGGGACAGGTCAGGGTATAGAAGTGACAAAGAGAGGTGAACTCTGACCTCTGTCCCTCCTCCGTCATTTCTGTTGTCTTTAGAAGCTCCGGACATGTTGGCTCCCTGCTTCCAAATGACTCTAAAAAGATAATCATAGATTGTAGATAATATTTAGAAGTATGTTGTATGTGAAAATATCTAATAATTCAGTTTCTGCGGCGCTGTTGCTTGAAACTCACTTTGTATCTCAGCCTGAATCCAGTCAGAGAAAGCAGACACCCGCGTGTAGACTCCAGGCTTGCCCTTCTCCCCACAACCGTCTCCCCAGGAGGTAATGCCATAGAGTTGGAACCGACCTGAAATTCGGTCCTGGTAGATAAGGGGGCCTCCAGAATCTCCCTACACGTGACAGAAAATCCCCCAAAGATTAAAAAAAAATGCTGATCTGAAAATGACGTATTTTCAAAGATACTTTGGTTTTGCTAAAAAAAAAGTTTCAGAAACAATAAGAGGATCAGATTTTTTACAGTGAATTAAAGGTATGTCAATTCACTAATTGGAGAAAATTCCCAAATAACCTGAAAGACCTAAAAAGAGGAACACAAAGAAAATGATGCGGTTCTGCCCACCTGACAGGAGTCTATGCCTCCAGAGAGATAGCCAGCACACAGCATAGTATTGGTGACCAGTTCTTTACCAAGGGCACTCTTACAGGTGCTCTGAGGCAGCAGGGGCACCTTGGCCTCCATCACCACGTCAGCAGACGGACCGTCTGTAGAGAAGAATAAAAATTTGCTAACTCATTGTCCTTATCAACAGCACATAGTCTGTCAAAAGGGAAACAAAAAGCATTTAAGCTTGCTAGCAGAAAACTAAGCTGTAAATAGCTCTGAAGTGAAAATCCATGTTAATGATCACCCACTGACCCTCATAGAGGGAGCCCCAGCCTGCCACCAGACATGGACTGCCAGTAGGGGGGTCCACGCCAGAGGGGAGACACACGGGGGTGACACGGTTGGACAGGACCACTGGAGATGTAAGCTCCACCAGGGCTATGTCGTTATTAAATGTCTTTGGGTTGAACTGCAGGAAGAGGAAAAAGTTTGATTCATTACATTATTTTAAGACTAACAGACTGATCTGGTTGTTTAATTGTTTGACCAAGGAGAGATAATACTATATGATTTCTATCCCACTTTATATATTCCATACTTTGCATTGTTACCTTAGGATGAGGGATGATGCGGTTCACTTTGAGAACCTGCTCATCAGGGTCAGTCTTGGTGATGTCAAACTCCCCCACCACAGCTGTCCAGTAGCTCTCACTGCGGCTGCTACAGAGGTCAGAAGAATAAGAGAAGCTGGGAGTGAGAGTAGAAAAAAACGTGTAATATTCTCAAATGCAACAGACAAATCGAAGATCTTATTTTAGTTGTAGAAAACAGTGATGCACACTCACCCGGCAAAACAATGAGCAGCAGTGACAACCCAGGAGCTGTCCACCAGGACCCCTCCGCACATCAGGCCACCATCTAGCTGGAGGTTGACCAGCCATGGCCAGCTGCCTGGAGGAGCAGGAGAGCCGCCCACAATCCGGGAGCGAGGCTGTGTGATGTTTAGCCCCGTGGGCAACCTCTGACCACACACTGCTGCTGGGACAGAGTGACACTGATGGTCAAAAAAAGGCTGCAAAATCAGCTTTTTGTAGACAAACACATAATACTGGAGCTGTACAAATTAGCCTCACACCTTTTCACTGACTTTACGGACAGAGAAAGGTGGATAATCTGAATGCATATGTCTTTGTGAACACATGTATCCCCTCACCCTGTGCATGCGTCTGTGTAGCAGGTTCCAGGTTCTGCATTGTGTTAAGCAGGCTGCACTGGAGGACACGGGCGCTGCAACTCTCACCCATGATCCTGATGCAGCTCTCCTTGTCCAGTTCACCTGGTGGGCAGCGATGCTGATAGTAGGCACAGGCCTGGCTCAGAGCCCAACTCCGCTCAGCTTCATCTTGAAGCTTCTGGGCCTTACTGATGACATCACAGCTGGGCTCTGATAAGGCACTGGCAGGAGACGCTGTTGGGCGGGAAGAGGAGATTTGTTATGGACACTAAGAAAGCATTCATTGGTAATACAGGACAATGTCACTCAAGATGCTCAATTATGAAAAGGCCAAGAAGAGAAATCCTTTACTTACAGCAGGACCCAGACAGCTGTCCACAGTCCTGAAACAAACAGGGAGCACAGCCCCGGCAGCCTGCTTCAGCCCGACTCCTCTCAGATGATGCACGCTCGAGAGCGGACAGGGCACTAGCCATGGCCGCCTCTAGAACAACAGTGCCACGTTCAGACAGAGCTGCAAGGGAGGACAGGAAGAAAGAGAAAAGAAAGAACGGAAAATTGAAAAATATATAAAAAACAATTAAGATGCAAGACAAGCTAGAAAAGAGGAGATATGCCGAGAGAGAATAAGACACAAACAAGTGCACAGCAGTGAGGAACAGGAAGGACCTCTAGGTCGTTGCATGAAAGACTTTTATTTGCTGTGGGAACACTTGTGTGTGTATGTGAGCGTTAGTATGAACTACAGCAGCTTTCTGGTATGTGTGTGAGCAGCCCCCTTTTTCTCATGCTGCTCTTTGAGCTCATTGGCAGCGTGTTAGGCAAGCTAGCTCACGCTCAGCGCGCTGGTGAGGCTTCTGCAGACACACATCAATCGGACCGCAAACCCTGCAGCCCCCCTCTGTGCCGCACCACATCACAGGATAGGCCACTAACAACAACAATGCTGATTGAAGACTTAATTAGAAGGCCAGGGCTGAGCTGGCAGAGGCTGGCAGGCAGGGACAGGCCGTAGGGGCACGGGCTGGCAGCCCATACATTGCCATCACCAGCCGTATGTATGAAGGCTCTGCTGTACTCAGCACTTCAATCAGAGAAGGCCAGAGGTCCCTCATCACAGTGCTCTACTGCAGGATTTAACAAGTTTCTCTGCAGTAGCTCTCTGACAAACCTGCCAGAGAAAGTGCCAAAATGAAAACAATGTAGACTAAAGAAGACAAAAACACGCCTAGGATAATATTTCTATTCTTTAATGCTGTGAAGACAGTTTGTGAAGATGAGTGCTGAAATGCACAGCATACAATTCTTTTAAGGTGAGATACCTGCTGTTTATCAGTAAACCACTAAAATATAAACTATATATATCTAATCTGTATCTGTAAGCACATCAGCAATGAACCAACTTCAATCACAAGTAAGCCTATAGAAAAATAAAGCATTTCTAAGATTTGCACGTGTCAGCTGTTTGCCCATCTCGGGCTTACTCATAGGGACTAGTAGTAGCACCATTGTTTTGTCCTCTTTTGAAGCATCACAGCATCACCAGCGTTGGTTTGCAGGGTTCTCATTATGATGCATTAAATAAAAAAAGATTAAAATGTGTCTATAAGAAATGCTGAAGCACTATATATTAGTATATTATAGAAGTAAACACATCACTACTCTTAACATATATTGCCATAATTGAGATAATAATTTTTTTAAATAGAAAAATTACCTTTGAGCGCACTCTGTGGCATCCTGTAGACCTCTCGCCCTGTTGGGGCTCCCAGCAAGCAATCAAGTCCCATAAGCAGCAGTGATAGCAGAAGCAGCATGGTGTCAGAACATCAGACCTCCACTCCACAGTGATAATAAGCAGGCAGGCAGGAGACACACGGAAAGAGGATGCAGAGGTCCTGGAGATGAGGCTAGCCTGCAGTGTTTCCAGTTCCTTATTGTCTGTTTGCTCTCTGCAATTGCTAAATGTCTCCCTCCTCCTGACTCTTTGGGCTCTCTCCCACAATGTGGTGCAGTGCATCTGTCTGTAAGTTTACTTAGAGGAACAATAGGTGCCTGGAGTTGTCCCTGGTATATATAGAGTCCGCAGGGGAACACCAGCAAGAGGGAGGGGGGAGAGGATAGGAAAGAGAGAGGGGGAGGGAGGGAGAAATGCTCCCATGGCCAATACACAAACAGATGAATTCATTAAGACTGTGACAGCAAATCGGGCGCAACTTGCCAAGGCTGGAAATTACAAAGGGGTTTGGTTCTATGAAAGGAGACAGAGGGAGGGAGAGATACAGATAGGGGACGGGGGGGACGGGAAGGCGGAGTGATTGGCTGGGCAGCAGGGAAGGGGGTGTTGTTTGAATTAATTAATGTGAGAGGAAGAGGGAGAAAGTTATGCAGATAAGGATATGGGCTGATGTGACACTGGAGTAAAGGAATGTGGAGCGAAAGAAACGCCAACAGGCGTCTGAACCGAAGAGTCACAGTGTGAGCGGAGCGAGCAGGAGATGGAGGGAGGTTGAGTGAGAGAGAGAGCGAGAGAGAGGGAAGTGTCTGCCATTCTGCATGCGCCTCAAAGAGGGCATTGTCCCTGGCATCCCTCTGAGGTTGCCCACATCAAAGCCGTCCCCCGGGCATCACTTGGCTGCCGCCTCCATTGATCACTTACAGTCTTTTATCCCCCCCATTAAAATATTGTCAGTTCACATCACTTTTGTCTTTCTCTGCTGAACTCTGCTTTTGTTACATAAAGATACAGTAAAAAAATGGTGTATTTGTAAGACCAGAAGAAATCATCCGTTGAAGAAATTAAAAACTTTTTTTGTTTTAGATTCTTGTATTTATTGTTAGCTTTTTGGACATGTCATTCGGATTTTCAGACAAAACGTTGATGAGATATACTCTATCATCCTGATTAAATAGCACACATTATGGTTTTTACAGAAACAGTGAAAAGGCCACAGAGCTGATGAGCTGACCTCATTAGATCCTTTTAACTGAAAAAGATTAAGGTGTGTAGTTACTGTAGCTTGCCATCTTTAAGATTTACAGCGTAAACAATCACATTATGTAAGATACATCTACCTCTCTCAAAATTATTACGATGGATGTGTAACACTTTATGACCTCCCCCTGTTTTAATAAAGCTAAATCAATCAATCAATCAATTTGACCAAATAGATTTATGTAGGAGGAGAAACTGTGATTGAGAAGAGAGAAAGTAAAAGTTTACAATGGAAAAAACTTTCAGCCGACTGAAACACGCGCGTGCATTCAAGGAGCCATTCTGCAGCAAAGAATCTCAGTTTTTAGATTTTGGACAATCACTGTGTATTGTACCAAAACAGTGGCTTTAGTGTGAGCTGGGAGACAAAAATAATCTGCCTGTCTACTTTGAATTTAAGAAAAGATTAGCATTTTTAGGGATACAAACTACACAGAAATAGATCACAGACAGCTCTGATTGCAACATATACCAATATGAGGCCTAATGTGTCAAAATCAAACATGCAAGTTTGCTTAGTCCAGATCCTGTTAGCTATACGTCATAGCATCTGCATATTTAAGGACACATTTTTCTCTTCCACAAGACAAAAGCCAGGTGTAACAGGTCTAAGTATTTTTCAAAAAATTATACTGCAGCTCAGTGAATATGACTGTTACAGTATACGGCCGCATTAAATTGTAAAAATGTCTACAGAGAGTGATCCCAATATTAAACCGATCACAATGTTCTGTACCTTCTCAGGCAATAGACAAGGGCATGGTCACAGTCTGCTTGGACACAGAAAGGAGTCTGTGCCGACCAGTAACTCAAACGAGAAGCACAAATTGGAGTCAATTTTGAGCCAACTAACTGGCTGAAGGATAAAAAGAGTGGCCGCCGAATCTAGCAGGGCATCATCAAAGAGAGCCGTCCACTGCTGCCACAAGCCAGCACCGACGGTCAGTTCACACCGACAACATACAAGTACGTGTGAGACAGTGTGCGACTGTGTGTTTATGTTTTCTGTCAAAGTTTGTGGTGCCAACTCTGGTGGATTCAAATGCTTTGATGGTGAAAAAGCTGTAAGCAACCGTACATATGCCAGGAAACAAAAACAGGCTTCAGAGATGGAATGAAGATGATGAGGAGGTTAGAAGAGATGGAAAAAAGTACATTTCTTTCTTTTCAAGCCTTGCTGTGCAGACATTCATTTGTTAATATGTGTGTGTGTGTGTGTGTGTTTTGTTGTGTGCATTGTGCCCCAGCCCCCTCCATGCACCCGTGCGGCACCATAGCCCTGAGATCTGAGAGCAGACTCAGACGGAGCAGAGCAGGAACGGCATGGGACAAACGGGCGGCACTCTTTCATTTCTTCCCTCACTCAATCCATTTGCCTTTGATGTCCTTTGACTAATTTGCCTTCTGTGTACTCTTCTCTTCATCTTCCTTCATCTTCTTTCACTTTTACTGTTTGATTATTTTACTGTTTTTATGAAGTTGTTAGGCGACTTATGTTGAAATTGTTGTTTCTTTACTTTTTCTGATGGTTTTATTTCTAATATTTTACTCTTGTAAAGCACTTTGTGATCATGATCTGTGAAAGGGGCTATATTAAATAAACTTTACTTTACTTACTTACTTACTTACTTACTATCTATCCACCAAGCACTTTGCCACTCTCTTCTCAACCGCCTGCCTATTTCTATCTCTACAAACAGTGGTTTTCTAAGTTGTTTACTATTTTATAATTCAATTACACTGCTAGTCAAAAGACTGTGCACACCTTCTTCTGTGCCTTTGATTGATGAATTCCTCTACTGTGCTTTAATTTCCTTTAAAGAATCTGGGGCATCTTATTACTGCAATATAACAATATTTCTGGTTCTGGTTTCTTGTATATCACTTAATCATTTTCCTAATGCATTTCTTTCACATTCGTGTAAATCACTTTACATTGCTGCTTGTTTGAAAGGTAATGTACATATAAAGTTGCATTGCCTAAACAGAAAAGTCACATGACCCAGTAGTAAGCATGACAGTATGTGAGAGTTTTTTCTCTCATTGAAATTCCACCTGTAGCACACACAAGGGTAACTGAGGCAAAGACAGAAAAAAATGGTCGTGTCCAAGCATATGAAATTCCAGGTTAAGTTGGCAACCTTCCCAGTATATGGGGGGACTTTAAACAGTCGACAAACAAGTAGCTCATATCCAAAGTGATTTTCTTTTTTTTGTCCAGGTGACAGCTGTCCTCAGTTTTTTGTTAGCCAATAAAATACATATTTGAGAATAAGAATAAGATTTCTGCAAGAGGGATTGGTAAAATCAAGTGAGAAGTGCACATGTGTTTGAAAAAGCAGGCTGGGCTGCTGAAATTCATGTGAATGCACAATCATCTGATGAACTGTCGAGAAAAGACTTATTGTCGGGTGCACAGGCTCGTCACTGGCTGGCTGCTTGAGCAGGTTACATAAAGAAAAAACACAATGCTCAGCGCAAAATCGCACCACAATGAGAACCTTAACAACAATCGTGTTGAATAACACCCAGGTATTGTGTTCAGTTATGAAACCATTTCTCCCATTGTCTCAGGCAGAAAACAATTGAAATCTAGGTCAGTGGGGTACGCAAGAGAGAAGAGGTTCAGCACAGACAGACACTTGAACCCCCCGACAATAGTCAAGCAGAAGCAGCTCGTCTGCACAGGCCTGTATTGGGTCATTGTTAGACATGTTGTTACTTAGATCTATTATGACCTCAACAATCACATTAACTGCCATTAAATGCACATTAAACACCAACGGTTCAATTATAAAATAACAACTTTACCTAAATGGAGTAATAATGATGATGTGGTTGATAACGTTTCTGTGGATTTGTTTTTCCTCATAATATTTCATCTCTATAGGCCCTTTGTCTTGTCATACCATGTTGTATTTTTATTGAATAACTCAAATTTGCAACACCAATGAGGTTGTGAATGAACAAAACAGAATTTTGCTTTGATGGTCAGTGATACTGCAAGGGTGTATCTTTGACCCTTGACCTATGTTTGAAATGTGAAATCCTGCACTTCATCCCCTGATTAGTCACATGCCCATCTGTCCTTTTGCTCTTTCAGGCATTGCTTGCAGGTGCAGCTGCAAGTGGATGTGCCTTACTTGCAGGGAGGGAGGTCTAAATGTACTTGTTGTATATATATCTACTTCTCAAGGTCTCTTCTTAGGGAACCTAGTCTGAGCCAGGGTTGTTTTGTTTTTTCCTTTAACATAGTAACTGCATGGTCTCTCCTAACATTATGTTTCTTTAGTGTATTCTAGACACTGTCCTTTTTTATATTTATTTGGAGATGTTCTTTTGACAGATTTGTATAACTTAACCTTTTGTTCAAACTGCTTCCCAAATATGTGATATTGGACCAGGTAGCTATTGAGCTGTTTTGTCCTTCAATACCTTGAAGAAGACTGTTATGTTGAATCATTATTAAAGCAAACGTTAATAAAACATTTTTTTGCATCATACAAGTGTGCGTATTCCTCAACACAGTTGGTAAGACACAGCCTCACTCTTTACACCTAAAGCTACAATGAACAGAATGCATGTGTTATATACAAATTTCTGTCAGTCACACTAAAAGGTGCTCACCATTGGGTCATCCTGTGGGTTCTCTCTGACGCACTGTCCCTGCTACAACAGGATGTCCAGGAGTTGTTTTCACTTGTCCAGCTTCATGTGTTGTTACAACAACCCTCTCAACAAGTCCCTCAGCTTCCTAACACTGACCAGCACCATGTCGCCCAGATGTACTGAGTACGGAACAACCTGTGAATAGAGAATTTGTCAGGTAGTATTCAGAATTTTAAGTGTGAACATAAATTGTGTGCAAAACATATTATTTGTATGTTCATTAGTTAATGAGAAACTGAGAAATAGCTTACCCGATGAAACTATTTGTAGTTCTACCCTTACTGCCAGGTTGACAATGAAATGTCTTTGAAAACTGCTAATAACAGGAAAAAGGTCCAACACACGTAACTGCAGAAGCAAAAATCAGATTAAAATCACTCTATTGTTCTTGGATGTAGGTAAAACTATATATATATCCCTGTTTGGACCACCAGGAAGCTAAAAAGAAGAAACTTTACTAGCCTAAGTAATTCCAGTCTACTGCTAATAAGCTACAGCTAACTTGAAAAGGCTGACATCTAGTGTCACTATAGTGAAACTTCTTTTAATGGATATGATGTCCATAGTGACACTAGAGTCATGTCCTCCACAGCTGGAACTGCAATGTTTAGCATGATCTGAGCTTATTTGGCTAGCTCTTGTATGCATGAATGTTTAACAGTAAAAACAGGGATGGGGTTTGATGTGGTCACACCTTTATTAGAGGAACAAATCCAGCAAAAAAGCTTTAATTTTCCAGATACACCTACCCGAGGTAGAACAAAGCACAACCATGTATGTTATAACTTTAATATTCCTTGATTGTATAAAAATATTTTACTGTAAAATGAGGTAAAGTTATACAAAATTCATAGCAGCAAAAAATATTTTTTCCAACATCATACATGCCTTCATCTCATCACGCCTGGATTATTGAAACAGCCTTTTCCTGATTATTGAAACAGCCTTTTCCTGTTTAACCCTAAAATCTATTGATCGACTCCAGACTGTCCAGAACTCAGCTGCTAGGCTTTTAACCAGAACAAAGAAATATGACCACATTACTCCTATTTTAGCTTCATTACACTGGCTCCCAGTATGTTTTAGCATTGACTTTAAAATTCTATTGATCACTTTTAAAGCTCTTCATGGCCTCTCGCCTTGTTATATTTCTGAACTTTTAGTCCCATACGCACCAGCACGTACCTTGAGATCCTCGGGCAGAGGTCTGTTGTCTGTTCCAGAGTCTTCATCAGTCCAGCTATACTTTGGCAAGCAACATGTTCAAGCTGTTGCTGCTTTGCTTTTGCCTTCATTAGCTTTAAACTGTAGTTATGTTAAATTAACTATAACTGTTGGTTGGGCTAGGTAGCTAGCATTGGTTAACTATCTTAAAAAACTAACTAACTTAACCAGACTGTAATGTTAGCATTATATATAATGAACTCCTGTGGTAGCTAGCTAGTTAGCTAACATTAGCTAATTTGCAATTCACTATTTGTCCACTGTATTAGCTGAATACACATTGTTTCAAAAAAACTGCAGCATCGTCAAACAATGTAACTAATTTATGCACTTTATAATTATACTCGCTATTACTCACCAACCTTTTCAATACAGGTTGTGACTTTTCAGTGGGCAAGACCATAAACAATATTAAACTGTCAAAATGTGCAACCTGAGTCTGATGACAGCTTGTCAGGTGCCCTTGTAACTGTAACTATTCATAGTCACTAGAGCATATTTGTGAGAATTAACATTTCATCAGAGACATTATTAAAATGGTGAAGAATGTGATTGATGAAAATGTCGGGCAGGTTAACAGGAAAAGATGATAGTATAAAGGCTGTGCCATTTATTAAAGATCATAATTTATGATGACATAAATAGGTAAAAGAAAATGGAAAAAGGCCACATGGAGGCAGTGTGGGACCCAGATTGTAAATAGGCTACTGCCTAACTTCTCTCTCAAACACAGGCACACACACATACATACTACCAGAAAAAGAGTGAGGATTTTAGTTATCACAATCACCGTCACAATATCCAAATCCAAATATGGTACTTTCATGTAGGCTATGTGTTTGATTTGCACCACTTCCTTTATCAATTCAAAGTGCACAAAATACATAAGATGTGTTATAGGAAGAATATGGTTCAATATATGACTAAAAGCTTAAGCCAGACATGATCATCAAAACAAACAGAAGAGTGCTTCCCAGCTGAAATATCAAAACGGGGTATTCCACTATTCTAACCTATGCTGCCACATCCTCTTTCTCTCTCTCTGTCATGTTCAGACTATAGATTAAATGGAATATAACAATAATGTAAGTATCAAACAATAACATGAGAAAAGTATTTTCTAATTCATAAACATTTTAAGATATGAATGAATATATAAAATTAACACACAGAAAAATAGTCAGTTATGGCCATGTCTTTATTACTTGCTTGCCACTCCATGTGTTGTAATTATCATCTTTTTTAAAATGTGGTACTGTTTTTTCGCAACCAAGTTTGTAGCAATGGACCCATTAAAATGGTAAACGTCTTTGGTCTCACCTCCCCACGCCAGTGGCTGTCTGACTGACCTGTTGGGAGAGGCAGAACCTCCCCTCAGCCCCCTCTCTCTCTGGCCAAGCCATTAGCCATGAATTATGGTGCTACTACCATCACAGCCAATTGTCTGGATGAAAAGCAGGCACTGCCTCACGAACCACTGTGTGTTAGCTTGTGCCCGAACAGCAGGTTCAGGATCATAGTTTCTGATCAGTACTGTGATTCAGATCAGAGCAGGTAAGCAGATGACATTTCACTTAACAGGAAATGCAGGTTGGTGCAGAGTTGGTGGCTGATCAGTGCAGTGACATTTCCAGTTCTTCTGAAAGGGACATTTTAATTTATATATAGGCTACTGGTTGCCTGATATTGAAAATACATTTTGTGTAGTTACTCCAGATTTTGGTTGGGTGTCTCATAGTAGGTTATACAAGCATCAATCTATTAATGTATATAGATTATATTAATTCACAGATACTGTTTTGAGCTATATGTGCAATGTCTCTTAATATATGACTTTGTGAAATCATAGTTTTCTGTATAGGGCAACTGCTGGATTTGGGGAGAGACAGACAGACAGAGAGAGAGAGAGAGAGAGAGAGAGAGAGAGAGAGCAGTCTCTGATACCAGGAAAACTCATGCCTACTGTATCACTGGGAAACCCACGAGCAGATGTGATGGTAGAGTGATGCAGAGACTGGATACAGAGGCAAATTATCACACACAGCACTGAACAGTACAGTAAGTGTTCCTGGATGATTATTTTGCTTGTTATCTGGAGCTTGTAACTGACATAATAGGACTGCAGTGTTGCCCAGAGCTAACTCTTGGCCAGCTATGCTACTGCAAACACCCAGGCAGAGTAATGAAACCTCACAGAGGCAATGCATTTTAATTTAATTTGGATGCACTTTTAATGTTTTATTTTTTAGATAACAGTTATTTCAGCAACTTTGCCATTAGTGTTAGTGAATGTTGTAATTTTTTTTTTTTTTTACAAATATCTGCATTTGAGTTTCAGACAGGACTTTGGTTAGTATGTGCATGTTTGCTGTTTACAACATCATTCTGTGTACCATGTGTTGGTATACTGAAATTAAAACCATACATGCAAACACACATAACCAAGTCATAATGTGTAAAGAAGTCATATTTTTTTTCACTAATAAAGCTGGACCAACAGTCTGTCAGGCTTATTCCTCAGCTTCGCCACAGCTCTGAGTCTCAGCAGTCTACAGATGCGTGCTATGTTGTAATTTTCCTTTTGTTTGTATTCTGACAGCATCAGTGTGCCCTACTTTAACAAACCAGGCATTTATTTGCCTGTTATGAGCTGAGAGCACAGTAGCCAGATGGAGGCTGTTGATCTTGTTAGAAAGGTAGATGTGAGAAGACCATTACCTGGTCCACAGCAAACACACACACAACTGCAGCATGTGTGCGTACACAAACACACTTGCATATATACACACACAGTTTGGTGTAGTCTACCATTCACTAAGCTGTGATCTGCACACTGATCTTTCCACCTGCTGCACTTAAAGTTATTAAGTAGTCATTCATTAAGAAGTATTGTGTATTGCTTGAGTTAGATGAATGGAAACTCTGATGAAAATTGTGATCAGTTGGTGGTTTGTTACCAAGTTTCTGTTGAAAAGCAGATGATTATAGTCTACCATTTCTTGCCATCCAGCTCCTTGCAGTTAGCTAAGAGCACAGTTATGTGAGAGTACTCGTAAGTCCATGTAGATTTGCATACAGGCTGTCCACTGATTACATTATAGCATGATGCATAGTGTAGTAAGTGCTGACCTGCAGCGTTAATGATTGACCAAACCTCTTACACATAAACTATCACAGTGTGTTGCTAAGAGCCCGAGGAGAGGAGATACCTTGGTTACATGTGCGAGAGTTGATGTGTACATACGTACAATATAACTAGATATCTGGCAGGCATATATTATACACAAAAAATGTGAAACCAATGGAAATTTTAGAGGCTTTTAATCAATGCAGCAAAAATCAGGTCTGATTGACAAAGATTACAGTGATTGCTCTGTAAATGGAAAATGAGAGAATTTAAATGCACACTCACAAATTCCTCTTCCTGTCTGCTCAGACCATTTCACATTGTGTACCTGTGTTCCTACTAGCAGAGTAGAGGCTTGCTGCTGCCACGAAAAGATGGTGGGACTGAGAAACTGCTCTACATGGGAGCCACTGCTACTCAAGGCTTCCTGCATCAAGTCCTGTGCCAACGGCTGCTCCCTGGGAATCACCGCACACCTTACCTATGCGAATGCTGACATAGAGTCTGTAGAAGGTGAGTAGTGGGATGATACACTCTTAGAACAAGTAATAATCCTAGCAACTGACATCTATCATACTTTTTTTCAGTACAGTCAGAACTATGATACAACGGTACATTTGTAACAGTCCCGTTGCAGATTCATTTGGGATAAAGTTTTATTTAAAACTGATAATTGGTAATTGGTTGAAAGTTAGTTACTATAGGAGGGTTGATAGGGCCGATGTAGAGATTATGTGGTTTAGGTGAAATTTGGGTAAGATTCAGAGTGCAAAATTTGGAGAGTTTGGACAGCTGCCAGCTGAAACAGTTACCCTGAATTTGAACTAAAAGTATGTTGAGGACAACTTGGATGACATTTGGCGTTTTTGCTTTCGCCAAGAAGAAATTAAAAAGATGATGAGGGAGTTGGAAAAAAGCTCATGGACAAATAGCAAGGAAAACTCGTCAGGGATTTGAAAAAGAATGATTGAAAAGATGAAAATCTACTGAAAGTAATAAAACAGCACTTTAAAAATTCTTTCCAAACTGCTTTGCCAGCATCTTCGCCATCAATAAATTCATTCTGCAGACACTTGTGTCCAAAGCAGCTACAACAAAGACATTTGACTAAGTCAGAAATTTTGGAGATGGTGACAAAGCAGACCTTTATCATGCTCATACAAAATATCTATTGTACTTGAAAATATGCTACATGATTTGTAGCTGGCTTGCTTTCTCAATTGAAGCAAAAGTCTGAAGTCATTGTTTTGTGTGTCAAACATTTTCGGTCATCTAGGTGTGTTTGTGTACCCTCTCGGGGAAAAGGAAGTTGTGGTGGGCTTTGAGGCTGTGATTGCGGGCCGGTTGGTGGGGGTCCAGATCCAGAGCAGAGGGAAGATTAAAGAGTGCTGTTTGGATTGCTGTCCTGGATCTTGTCTTGAAGGCCACTGTGGGGATGGCCGGGAGTGGGGCTGCTGTGGGAGCTCCAGCCTTGACGTGCAATGCACTAACGGTGAGGAGGGAGGAATGCTTGTGATGAGGTGCCTGCAGTGTATAATTATCTGATTTGATTTCATAAGCTTCAACAAGTAAGAAACTAGATATTCATTCATGTTGAGCATCACATTACCCATTACCTTTTCAGGGCTACTAATGTCCCTCACCTAGCCTACTAATAATTAAGTTATTAAACAGAAATCAACCTAATTCATTTACAGATCCGGAGAACATTAGTCATTAGATCTCTGTCCTATGGATACTCTAGCTTTACAAAACCCGTACTTTAAGAATGAATGTACTGTACTACTCTCTTTGTGCTTATGAAATGCCCATAATAATGGATCTACTTTACTTTTGCAATTTGCTAGCGTGGCATTTTTACTATAATGTAATAGAACTGCAAATCATTTCAACTACTGGCTGAACTGTTGCTGACTGTTGTCTACTGCTGCAATGATTTGGTCTCTGCATGAATACAAATATAGTCACAGCTTCTCTCTCTGTTTTAGCCTCACTGAGGATAGAAAGGACAGATGGGGGAGGCAAATAGAATTGGCTGCCTGCCTAATGGTGAAATGGCACTAACTTAGGACAAACATATATCAACTTGAAGTGCATGGTATTTTATTGGAAAGGGTCGCATCACGTACATAGAGTATTCAAGTAACCCTTTTGCACCTGTAGGTTATTTTAATTTCAAGGCCCAAATTATTTTATATTTGGGACTGTACAAAAATGATTAGGCGGTCAAAAAAGAGGAGGGTTATGTTTTGTTTTTTGTTTTTTTCTGTTGAAGTGAGGGTAGTCAAAAAAAACAGGGGAGATTCTTTTATGGAAGTCCTAAGAGGCCATACATTCATACATTTTATTTACTCAGTTTCCCGTGGTAATTTTAGGGATAATTTTCTCAAGATAATGAAACTTTGTTTTCCCTAGATAATGACATAATTAATTAAAGATCTCGAGAAAACAAAGCGAAACTCTAGTACAGGGGTTGGCAAGTAAGTTTGGGATTGGGCAAAAGTGGCCTGGTGCCAATTGTCTCGGGAAAACAAAGTCTCATTATCACGAGATCTTGAGAAAATTATCCGAATATCTCGGGAAAACAACATTTGTTATTTCAAAAAAATGACAGAAATAATTCAAGAAATTCATTTAACTTGTTATCACAGGAAAACGGAGTAAATAAAATGAATGAATGTTTGGCCTCTTAGGGCTTCCATAAACTTTTCTAATCCCAAATTAAAATTTTATTTCATTAATTTTTTTTGTGGGATTAAGTTAAGATAATATCTCATCTATTCTACACGTCAGTGAGTACAGGAATTTAATTTACAAATAATTAATGGTAATTAATGTGTGTTTAGATATTTAACTGTGCGCTCTTTGGAAGAGCTGCCAGTAGAAAAGGTGTCCAACAGTCCTGGCCATAAGACTCAGCATCATATGTAGGTTTGATAATGACGTACAATCAGGCATCTGATCTAATTTTTTATAAATTCAAAGATGAGATTCAGTCCCCCACCCTACCACAGTCGCAAATGTCTGAATTGTTTTATGATGTGAGTAACTGATGTATTTCTGCATTAGGACATCTCATCCTGGACGAAGACCTTGAAAGAACGACCTTCATTGTGGGCACAGGTGTCATTGGTCCCATGGATATAGTATCGGTTGTCATAAGCACCACACTAGAACTCCCCACATTAGAAAATGGAGCAATCCGCATTGTCTACCCCACATTGCTTACCCCGATCGTCACTGGCCAGATGACTCCAAGCAAGAGTGAAAACGGGGGGAAATCTGAAGAAACTGGGTATTTATGTCTTAACTAACTATGGTAATACTATTTTACCTAGCAATGCTTTTCTAAATACTCTCCATTGCTCTCAGACCAACCAGCTGTTTCGGGGCCACCTCAGGAAAACAAGGCCGGACCCTAGGCTCTGTGCAGCAGTGTGCCCATGCCATCTTCACCAGTCCAGCTGCCAACCTAGCGCCTTACGAACTCAACTTCCAGCTGCTGGTCCGAGGGGCCTGCCTACTGGCTGGTACGGTCTTTCTCCTCAAAATTTTTGATTCAGTGGTTCTTGACTCAGCCATTGGCAAATATTTTAACAGTGGGCAATCTCGTTACAACGTGAAGTTAATGGGTTTACAGAGAGGGCCTGAAGCCAAACAGAGCCAGAAAACACAATCCAGAGAGGATAGACAGAAGAATCTCCTCCACTACTGTGTGCTGGAAAAAGCTATCTCAAATTACTATGTAATATGCATGAATGGTGTTATGAAAACTATTATTTTCTTCTCGTTATTTCTTCATAAACTCATTTGTAGGACTGGAGAGCCCCACTCACGCTCTGAGGGCAGATGCAGACCCCAGTGCCCAAAGTGCCTCTGCTACCTACATCACCTTGGCCCAGGAGCATCCATATGACAGACACATAGAGATCATTCTGCACCTCAGTGGTAAGCAATTGAAAACAGATCCTTATTTTTTATTTTTGTTCCTTGTGTCAGTTTTCCCCTGATATTTGAATGTGTCATTAATTAATAAACCTCTTTCACAGAACCTCACAGCCCGCTGGTCATATTAGAGAGAGGCAGGCTCTCGTTCAGCCAGTATGAACAGCAGATCTGTTCCCGCCGTGATTTCATTCGCTGCACCCGCAAAGATTCAGAACCTGAGAGGAGGGTTAGTAGTCACTTGCAGTGCATTTACTACCATATTAACCTTTGATATCTCACATGTGTCCCAAGCTGATATGTTGATGTTCCACTTGGCCCACAGCTGGAGTTTGTGAGGAAGCGATACCACAAGGACATTCTGAGCAGCCCCGTCTTGATGCTCAACTTCTGCCCCGACTTGGTGTGTGAACCGCTGGAGCTGCACAGAGCCACCAGAGAACTGCTGTTCCTTGTCGATCGCAGTGGCAGCATGAGTGGCACCAACATCCATCGCGTAAAGGTGAGCTGCGAGCAGGACAAAAACATACCAATGTAGTTTTTAGATTTAGGCATGTATATTGCCCTAATTCCATCCTGTCCATCCCTCCTTGTTTCCACAGGACGCCATGGTGGTGGCACTGAAGAGCCTCCCTTCTGGCACTATGCTCAACATTGTGGGCTTCGGCACCACCATCAAGCCTCTGTTCCCCTCAAGCAAGCTCTGCGCTGATGTTAGCTTTACCAGTGACCTTGTTAATAGGATTGTCATTAAAAAAATCAAATGTTATTTTTATTTAATTATGAACATGAGTTCAGTGAAAAAAAATACATGGAGCATCATGTTTCCTGAAAGCAGATGTTTTTCAACCACATAGGACTGTCTGTTCTCTTTTGTCTAAACTAATCAGGCAACAGGTCAGTTCCTTGGGTTGCCTTAGTAGCAGAGTATCAGGTTTTATCCAGACCAGGGGCTGCAAGGACAAACAGTCTTTGCACATACTCCCGACCATATGGTGACCTTTCATGCATTTTCACTAAGGCAGGAGAAGTCCTTCCATCTCCTCACCTGTCAGGCATGTTTGTGCCCAGCGTGATTTGAGGCAGTTTTAAAGCAGGTGCTAATGTGTGTATGTTTGCTCTCTCTTTATTAGAGGTGTAGCAATTCAATTCTTTGCTACCCTCACAGGGCAATTGGGGCATCTGATATCAAACAGTGAATTTATCCTGACAACATAGGTGATGTTTGCACAGGCAGCGTCATGCAGTTGGACAGGTGTTGTTGTTGGGTGCTTGCCTCTCCCACCTTTACTGTAGATCTGATAGCATCTTTCCTGTTCTTTCTCTCTTCGTATGCGCACAGGTCACTCTAATGCAGGCATATGAATATGTCCAGCGGATGAGAGCCGACATGCGAGGCACCAACCTTCTGGGAGCGCTGTCCTGGGTGTACCAACAGCCCATGCAGCGCTCATATCCTCGCCAGGTCTTTATCATCACAGATGGATGCATCAGTAATGTGGCTAAGGTGCTGGAACTGGTCCGCAGAAATACATGCGCTGGCAGGTATTTAGCTGAAACATAAAAATCATGTGTGAAGAATGGTACAAAGAGGTATCAAGTGGATATCCAGAATGGGACAAAAACTCATATAAATGCACATGGACAATGGACAAACAACTAAACTACGCAAAAAAAATGAAGGAAATTTGTGTTTGGTAGATTATGTCTTTGTTGTAACAATGCTTCTTGGCAATAAATCTTATACCATTGTAAAGCCTGATTATTTCCCTTTTAAACAGTGCAACATTTGTAAGGAACATGCATTTGTGGTATGAGCAGCAGCTGAGTATGTGGGAAATTTGCCATATCTTCTCTGACAATGCCTAACAGCTTTCCTTTGCTGTTGCTACTGACTCTTGTTTTGAGCTTCTGGTACCCCCAGGTGCTGACAATCAGGAATCTGACTGAACATGTTGATGACCATCATGTTCAGCGATGAGTACAGATTTTGCCTACAGAACTTGGATCTTTGGGTCAAAGTGTGGAGAACACTTTGCTGATTGCTGCACTGACAGAGTAACGTCTTTTGGTGGAGGCAGTGTGATGGTGTGGGGCCGTATCTCCCTCACTCAAAAACGAGGCTTGTCATCATTGGAGGCAATCTCAATGCAAAGAGATATCAAGATTAAATTCTGCAACTAGTGGCAATCCCATATCTCCACAATCTGGGACCAAACTCTATCCCCAAGATGACAACGCTCGCCCCCACAGAGCATGGTTCATCAGAGACTACCTTCAGAATTTGGGAGTGGAGAGCATGGGATGGCCTGCCAGCAGTCCTAACCTCAACCACACTGAACACTTGTGGGTGCTGTTCATGCCAGAGTGACCAACACAACCATGTTTGCTGACTTGCGACAAATGCTGGTTGAAGAATGGCATGCCATCCCACAACAGTGTGTGACCAGGCTGGTGACCAGCATGAAGAGGAGGTGTCAGGCTGCTGTGGCTGTGTATGGTTCTTCCACACGCTCCTGTTTCTTAAATTAACAAATTGTTAAATTGCCAGTTTGTCCTGTCATCCAATCCACACCAAACAAACGTCAACAGCAAAGAAAAGCTTCTTGGCATTTTCGGAGAAGATTTGGCAAATTTTTCATGGGCAGCTCTGCTGCTCATCCCACAAATGCATGTTCCTTACAAATGTGGCACAGTTTAAAAGGGAAATAATCAGGCTTTCTAATGGTATAGGATTTATTGCCAAGAAGCATTGTTACAATATAGAAATACTCTACCAAACACAAATTTCCTTACTTTTCTATGTAGTTTAATTCACAATGATTTATTCTAAGGCTGTGATGGGACATTAAACATTTAATCACTGTGGGTGACAAGGGAGTGCAGACAATAAATATGAAAGAGACACCATGTGGGGGAGGAAAGAGAGGAAGAGAGACACAGAGAGAAAGGGAGGGGACACAGGCAAACAGCAATCTTGAAGAACTGAGACCAAAGCACCGTGAAAGAAAGAAAAGACAGGGCTGAGGTATTTTTCAGCCCCGCCCAGTAATCCTGTTAAGTGCTCTCCTCTGCAGTAAGAGTCACGCCCCTCTGGTTATCCAGGCCCTTCAGCAATGCACAATAACTCCATTTATCTCTTATTAGTATTCTCCTATTGGAGTGACTTTCTCCACTGTACTTTGGCTGTCCCTCCGCACACTACATGTTGGTTGTTTCTTTATTCTTAATACGTCTCATTTCTATGTGTCCATAGCCCATATCCATAGTTTATTGTATTCTTTCATCTTTCATCACTTATCATTCTGGCAATCCTAACAGTATCCAGCCACTCAGACAGACAGCTGTTTTTAGAGACAACACCGAAGTTTTCCGCCTTTCAATTATTTTGTCTCCTGATCCTTTAAAACTCTCAATTAGCCCAAATAACAGTTCTGTGTGATAGATAAGTCCAGATGTTCTCTTTTCCGAGACAAGCCTCTGTCTGTATTTAGGGTTTCACAAATAGATAGTTACATAAGTCAGAGTTGTTGCAAGAGACTGATACTTGATTTGTTCAGACGGTGAACCCATGTGACTGAACACATTGTATGTATAGTGCAGGCGGTGCATGAAAAGACCCCACACAATAGTAGACAGTGAAGATAATTCTCACATGATAATTGTGGTGTCATAATTTCAATTTCTCTTGGGGCGTGATAACATTTTTATATATATATTATTTCACCTCTGCAGATGCTTTGGCCTGGGCCTTGGTCCCAGAGCTTGCAGGAGACTCCTGCAGGGCGTTGCCAAACTGACAGGAGGGACTACAGAGCTCTTGGATGATGATGAGCGACTCCAGCCCAAGGTCGGAACCACTGCAGCACTGCCACCTATTTGAGAAAATATGAATTGCAGAACAATTAGAAGCACAATTTTACTTTGAGAGACAAATACAGTACATACAGTGTCAGTACTTCACAGTACTTTATATTATAATAAAATTGTACTTTTTACTCCTCTACATCTATCTGACAGCTATGCTTACTAGTTACTTTACAAATCAAGATTTTACATTAAAAAACATAATTTATACAATACAATACATACCAGTGGTTCAGATGGTTTCATTTAAATAAATGTGAGATGAAATAATCCAATAAAAAATAATAAATCAAATATAACCCCCAGAATTATCTTGTGACCCTTTGGAGGGGCCGAGTCCGACTCACAAGGTTGAGAAGTGCTGAACTAAAGGACTAAACTACCTAACTTTATAAAAAGTAGTTAAAACTAGCTCTACTTCTACCAACTATATATTTGTAGTACACACTGATGAATCAGTATTAACTACCAGTAATAACAGAATTAACAGAATAATATGAGTCACAGGGGCCATTTCTTCAGAACTTCAGAAGCACTTTTGATACTTTAACTACATTTTGATGTTAATACTTCTGTACTTAATGCAAGACTTCTATTTGTAATGGAGGGTTTTTACATTAATGTGTTGGTACTTTTAACTTAGTGAAGAATCTGATTACTTCTTCCAAAACTGGCCTCTAATCAGTCAAATAAGTTGTAAAGGCTTGATTTAGAAATATTGTTACCACTCTATCTCCTCAGTTAATCAAGTCTCTGAAAAAGGCCTTTGAACCTGTGCTGACTGACGTGCGGATTGATTGGTACCTGCCAGAAAACATGGAGGCCTTTCTTTCACCCAGTGAAATCCCTCCTCTCTACCCTGGGAATCGTCTAATTGGATATTGCACTCTATACGATATGAAGAATTTCAAAGCAAAAAAGACAGAGGTACACATCTCTACATTCTTTAAAAGTTCATTTGTGTGTGTCTGCAAAGGAAAATGTATCTAATATCACTGTCTTATTTTATAGTCTCAAGGACGGGGCGATAAAGGTGTGCATCTTGGATCCACTGGTTCAGTTTTTGGCCAATCAAATGACGAGCTTTCACCTCCTCCTGCCTCCGAGTTAATGCCTGTGGTGACAAGTGCAGATGGCACCGACTTGGATGAGGCACTGAGGGAGATTTCCAGAGAAATCTCCTCTGAGTTCTCCTGTGCCAAAAACACAGACCCTGGCACCAGCCCAGGTCGGTCACTTGTCAGTGTATCTCATAGTGAACTCCTGGTAGATATGAATGGTAAATCTAACATATAGCTTTTATCCGCTGTAGGAGTGGAGTTAGACTGGTCCAGTGACGTGAGGAGGAGGATCCAGGAGAGCTCTTATATCCAGGAGCAGTATGTCCTTACTCGCTGCTCCCTCAGTAGTGAGCGGAGTCTACAAACACAGTCCCACTCACACATCCACGCCTCGTCCAACTCTGACTCTGCGGGTGGGGTCTTTCTGCCAGACCCTCACTCCTGTGGTTCAGTGCTGGACACGGGGTCGCTACCCCAAGGTCTTGAAAAGATGCCCCCTCCAGAACAGAGATCATCCCTGTCTCGCTGGGCAGACCCTGTGTGGCAGCAAAACCTCTCAGTGGAAACTCCTGATAACAGGGCAGAAAAGGTGAGCTTAAGTAGGCACACCACAGAAGTACATTACAGGAGTTCATTACTGAAAAAGTACAAATAGATAACCCTAAGCTCTTTTAATTTTAGACATGTTGTTACAGAAAAAAATAAAACTAGCAGTCTAACCTACTTTTTGAACCTGTTTGATTTTCCCTCTTTACATCCAGAATGGGTGTGTGGATGGAGGTGAGGAGTCTCGTAGGAGACATAAAGCACTGGCCCGTTCAACCATGGCAGCACGAAGTTTCTCGTCCCCCCAGGGTGAGCTGGAGATGCATCGCCTGAGGAGAGCTCTGGAGAGGGTCTCTTTCGACCAAACACTGGGAGGGAGGCTGGATGAAAGCGATGGAGAGACGAAGCCCCCATCAAGAGGGACACTATCCCGCAGAAGCCTCACTGACTCCAGTAAAGCTATAGTACTAAGAAAAGCAGGATTGCCCTTCCTATTTTGCCTCCAAGAAATTTTTATCTCTCTCTTTCTCACTCTGACCCCTTAGACGGACTCCTATTCCCTGCCTCTCCTCTGGACTGGGACAGCTTCACAGACCCGGAGTACCTCTTTACCGCTATTCCACCGGAGGATCCCCCGCCAGGTCAGTGTCGCTCACTCATTCACGGTCTGCTGAGAGGCAGACCTGTCTCCTGGGAGGTCACGGTGGACCTGGCGCACCTCTGGACCCCTGAGGGCCAGGATACACCTGGAGTTGATGGATGTGGAGGAGGAAAAGGGGGGCGAGAAGGAAGAGGACGGGAGCCGTGGGAGGAGATCATTCACCAACTCACTGCTCGCTCAGTCATTAGGGACTTTGAGAAAATGGCAGAGAAGGAGAGCGATTTTGGACATGGTGAGGCTTAACTGCTTATCTCACTAATTGATTGACAGTTATCTTAAGTAATACGGTACACGTACTGTCTACCCCTCACTGTTTCTTAGGTTCAGCTAAGCGATATCGTATGAAGGCTATCCAGACCAGTAAGCACTGTAATATCATCTGCATGTACACAGCCTTCACTACCACTGATAACAACTCTAATAAAGGCTTGGCAGACAGCATGGAGCTCCACACAGAAACTGCAGGTTTGGCTTACTACCAACTCATACTCACAAATTTTATTTATTTTATTTAGTTAAGTTTAGTTTAGTTGTCATGAGGGGTAGCCTACTGTATCCAGCCAGTGAAAATAATGTCTGACAAAATTTTAGGTTGGGAACTTGCGTTTGAAAGATGTTGCATCCACTCGGGCAGGGAGGGTCGAGTGAAAGATGCAATTGAGTTGTGTTGAATTATGATAATTGTAGGATTTAGTGGTTTTTTGTATGTGACCCACAGTTTGAATTAAGTGTCAGCATATCTCAGCCACTGCTGTTTCATTTTTGACCATTGATCAATTTTAAATCTGTTTCCTATGATTCTCCCAAATTAATGAAAGTGCAATGCTAAATGACTTTAATATTTATTTCTATGGGGATAAGTACATAGTTTCAACCAGCACCACATACACTATAACTTTAATAGTTTGCAATGCTCCTGCGTATCAATCTGTTAACACTTTAGTCTGTGTGTGTGTGTGTGTGTGTGTGTGTGTGTGTGTGTGTGTGTGTGTGTGTGCGTGTTTAGGGGTGCATTTGGGTAACAGGCGGAGTTCCCAGTCAGGTAGTCGCAGGCAGAGGGCCTATTCTGTCGGTTTGGGCAGACGGCGCGCCAGCAGAGATGGTGAAGAGACTGAGGACACCTGGAACTCTACAGGTAGACAGACTGAATGATTCCATCACCAATTTATGTTGCCAACACTTTAGGTCATCAACAATCTTTGTATCTCTCAGACAGAGATGACACCCCTGCCTCACCCTGTAGCCTTACATCCTGGGACTCTAGTAAGTATTGCTGTTGACTCGATCAGTGATTCAGGTGTCAGTGTAGTGTCAATGTTAGAGGCATCCGACCAGAAAGCCAGTTCAAAACTCAGGGTGAGTCTGAATGGACGGAGAGAAGCACAGCTGCTCTCCCCTGACTTGAATATACACATCAGCAACCCCAATACAATGGATTTTTTGTGATGCTCACAACATTAAAATGTCTTCTATAGCAGCATTTCTTTCCAGAAATGTATTAAGTCATTCTACTAATGTCACGTACAGGGTGAAATGAGCATTTAAACACAGTAAGGAAACATCTCTTTATCACTGTGCTGATGAAACAATAATGTTTATTGTTTTGTTCCATGCTGCTGTCTCAGGTGTAGGGGGCAGTGCCTACTCTGCCACAGCCCCAGCGCTAACAGGTGCCACATGCACTCGTTCACCGCGATCTATCGAGAGCAAGTCAATGGAGAGCTTCTTTGGCGCCAGGTTAGACTTTTTACATTAAAATATTTTTTTTATAATTAGCTTTTAGTTCTTGTGAATTACACTGCAAAGGGGATCGACTAAAAACGTTAATGCCGAGCAGAAAAGGACTGAAACATTAAAGTAACTAAATGATCTTGGGAGACCTTCTGGAAAAGAGATTCTGTATTAGATGAAGTGCATTTTAGGAGAGTTTGTATGTGTCCATCAAACCCCTGCTGATTAGTTTTAATGTGTGATGCTGTGTCTTCCCTAAAGCACTCTGTTTGTTTGGCTTACTATGTTTGCATTTTTGAGACTGCTCCCTTTGGCTTATTGTTTATTTGGAGATTAAGCCCCTTTCTAAGAGGGGTGTATATTATGTCTACATCCAAATGTATAGATATTCAAATGCCAAAACACCCACCTCTTTTTATGCATTTTAGATTTCCTCTGGGCATACTCAGGTCCTCTGTTTCATCAGGAAAGCAGGTTCCTCTCAAGTCCCACTGTCTGTCTGCTGAGACTGAGAAACACCCTGAAACCGAAGCTCCAGACTACCTGTCCCTGGTGAGCAGACACTTACAACATATACTTAAGTAAGTACTTATTAGAATGTATACACATTTACTCATTTGTCTGTATGGTGTCTAATCAGGTGCGGCTGCAGCTGGCATCAGGTGCTTTTCTCATGACAGAAAGCTACTCGGACTGTGTCCAGATCCCCCTGGACCGCCTGAAGAGGGCATCACCCTACAGCCTCCACCGCCGCAGTCTCAGCCCGCCCTTCCGCTGCACATCTCCCAGTGCTCCATCTTTATCCACCTCCACCAAGCCTCCCGGTGTTCCCACTAGTCACCACGTTACCTTTTCTCCTTCTTCATGCTCCTTCGCCAAACCAACTGCACCTCCTTTCCACCACACTCCAGATGACACTCCCCTGATGCTGGAACCAAGGGTTCGCCGCAGACACCTGTCTGACCGAGACCCTGTCACCTCACCCCCTGACCTTCCCAGCTCGGAGGAGGGCTCCCTGGAGCTATCTGTAGGTCCCTCTCAGAGCCAGAGCCACGGCCAGGCAGATAGTGGTCGCGGATCAGAGACAGATGTATGTGAAAGCTCTTCAGTAGACCCAGCAGACCTACAGGGTAGCAGCAAGTTGGCTCAAGAGGACCTGGAGGGGTCCAGCTGGGCCACAGCTGTGGCCCTAGCCTGGCTTGAGCACCGCTGTGCTGGCTACTTCATGGAGTGGGAGCTGGTGGCAGCAAAAGCAGACTTCTGGCTGCGCTGTCAGGAGCTGCCTGAGGGAGTGGACCTGGCAGGGCTGAAGGGAGCCGCCAGACAGCTCTTCCTGCTGCTACGCCACTGGGATGAGAACATCAAGCTAAACATGCTATGTTATAATCCCAATAATATGTGAGACAGTGATCACTGATTAGCATTCTCACTTGTTACCAATGATAATGACTCCTAAGAAGCAACACCTTTACATGGAAAAGTAAATCCTGTATTTTATCTGCAGGACTAATCCCGTAACCAGTGCCAAGTTTCTAGAATTAAGTTGCACATGAAACATTTTACTGTTGTAAGACTTTATATTTATGTAACAAGAATACCATTTACATGACATAAACCAAGTGGCCTTTTATTAGAAGTATGCTTTATGCAATCACAAGAATGCCTTGACCATATGAATGGGCTTATTATAGTCTATATGTAGTCAGTATAATGTATTACTTTGCCAAATGTATAACCAGTCAGTCAGCGTTGAATGGCAATGATTTTGATCAACAGGATGAGTATTTGATAAACTAATGACATATTGCTTTAAATAATTAAATTATTGTTGCGAAAATAAAAGCATAGTGGAATTAAGCCATTTGTTGAAGTGTGTAACAAAAAAATATACATGAAGAAAAAAACAGCATCAAATTTAAGTGGCATCTGTTTAATATAAAAGGTCACACACGACTGCTGCATCACTCTACTGCACATTTTTCACATTAATTCTACTTATGTGCTTTTGAGTATAGTGCGCCACTCACCACGGATGATGAATCAATTAAGTGACAAATCAGACAGGATTGTCAACAGCTTAGTTTTACACATTTGTGTAACATTTTTTAACTTCTTTAACTTCTTGTATTGGAGAATACTGCAGCTGCTGTGGCAAGTGGAAATGCCACAGACCAATGCCTGACATGCAACTGATTTAAAACTTTGGGTGCTACATTCTACATCCTGTCATATTAATGCTTTCTTTAATATATTGCCTTCTTAATACAACATACAAGATAATGTGTGCACCAGGTTTTGGATTAGATCAGATCACCAAACAAACAAAAAAAAATATTAGGCCAGTTGAAATATGGATAGAGTGCGGTTTTAACATACTAGGTTGAAACATAGGCTATGTAACATATTTTTTTCAAAATAGCATAACATTCACAATTTCCTCCTAGCACTCTACTCCACTCTTCCTATTGTGAATCTGAAAATGAAACCTGAGAATATTTTCTTCCTTTTTTTTTTTTTCAACTGCAGGGGACTATTACATGCCATTTCATCATGTAGGTATCTGTCTGCAGACTGCACCCACATGTTAGCTTCCTTCACTTTTAGCAGTGAGCTGATGAGAAGCATCAAATGGCTCCTTGTATTCACTTAGAAACAGTCCATCCCAGTGGCCTCCCTCTGCACCGGTGTTGTGAGGATCAAAGAGAGGAGGAGGATGGATGCTGTTATGCAGCTGATTAGTCTAAATATGGCGTCCGGTCCGATCAGGCTGTGGCTCACTGGCGTTTGTCCTTAACAGGTGTATCTTGTTGTGCTCCTGCTGGGGCTGAAGGCGGGGGCGGAGCCAGCCATAGACAGAGAAGGATGATGACATGACAGACGTGAAGTGCGGCTGAGCTGCTGTTAGTAGAGGGGTAGGTGTTCCATGAAAGCTCGATCAGACCCAGGATCAGGACTCTGAATGCAAGGACAAAACATTGCTCTAGGTTTATAACTAATCAAAATTGGAACTTATGGTTTAGTAATCAAACTCTGTCTTACCTGAGCAGGTGGGCCAGCTTCTTGACCCCTCCACTCCAGAGCAGGTAAGGCAGCGTGTGGAAGTACCAGACGTAGAACTGGTAGTGCAACGAACGGCTAAAGCACATGCCAATGAAGTTAGAGGTGAACAAAATCAGCACTATCTGTGAGTATCTGTTAAGGTTTGACACAAAAGCCAGTGAATACTAGGAATGTCATTCGTTTACTCTCAGACATGTTTAGCCAATTTATATTTGACACATAGCAGTAGAAATAATAGTGTTGCTGACAATCCTAATTTATCCTTTAAGGAACAATATTCTACAGATAGGAATAGATTCAAAGAGAACAGAAGGATATGATCAACAGTGTTTTTCTGAGCAGGGATCTTCCTTTTGCCTGGCTCCTTGAGTAGTTCCAAGATAGTTTCTCCTGGCCTGTAGGAGAAAATATTTACTTTTTATTCAAAAATAATTATAATTCCACCTCTGACTGACTATAAGCAGTATAGCAGATGTTAACACCTTCCTTAACTGTAAAAAGTCAGTTTTGTGAAAAGCTGTGATTGATGCCAAAATGCATCTTCATTTTTATATGCCTTAGAGGGTAATTTTTGTATTTTTCAACCTGGAACTTATTTTCCAGTGATTTTGTGTCTATATGACTAATTGGGACAACATTTTTTGATATTGGTCCAGTATTGTGTAAGCGTGCTGCAGTTAACAGCAGCGAAACAGATCTGCGAAGTATTCATCGAGGGCATCTGCAGCTCATCAAAGTATGTCCACTAAAGTGCTTGTTTTTGCCACAGACAGGCTCACGCTGTTTTTACAAAAGTCTGACAACATTTTGGAAAAGATCCCTACAGAGACAGACCTTTTAAGAGTAAAGCCAAAGCCGGCAGACTCCATTGAAAAACACGCAGAACCTAACCCTTAATCATGTTGCTGGTATACCACTGCCTTGGTCAGTTAGTTTATGTTATTGTGTGAATTGATGTTTTAAAGGGTGAAAAACACTATAACACAAACTAACCGATCGAGGCAGTGGTGAACCAGAGAGTCTCTAATATTTTTGTGAAGAGAGTCTGGTAGCTTTGATGAGAGCGATATAGCAACTGGTTAACCAAAAAAGGATCTTACTCTTTAAAAAAAAAAAAAAGGTGCATCTCTGGGGGTATCGTTTCCAGAATGTTGTCAGACACCAATATTAAGCACGTCCGTTACAAAAACAAGCACCTTAGTGGACATACTTTGACAGGGCACAATTGATCCTTCGCCAAGCCACGCCCCGACACAGGCGGCTGGCCAATCACAGCGCAGTATAGGACTGCAACTGAGGTCCGACACTTTCATGGCTGCGCTCCAATGTATGACTCTAATGTAAAATGAGTCGTTTTCTAGCTTTCTTCTGCCATATTTTTCCAACATATGGTCAAACACTGTTCCTGGGGCACTTGTAATAGTTACAGTCGCTGCCCAGAGAGGTTGAAAGGAGAAGTACGATTTATTCCCTTTCCAATACCTAAAACAAATACAGAAAAATGTAGGCTGTGGATTGTTCCTAATGTAATGTTAGTTAGCTAACTTACTACTGAATGTAACGTTATAAAGCCCTACTGTTCTGCTTTGTAATGATTGTAATAGTGAACAGAGACCTACACAGCTGTACAGAAACATCCTTGTCCTCTTTCTCAATAGTCAGGTGATATGGTGGTTCACTTTTACTCTGTGATCAGTAGGCTCAAGCTTCTATCATTATTTTCTTTTATGTCAGTTTGACAGCCCAAATACAACCTTCAAATGCACAATGCAGCTGCAAACTGTCTGCTTCTTTTTGAGATTGTTTTTTCCAAATAATTTGACAATATTTCTCCGGGGAGTGCAGTAATAAACAAAAGTCCGTCAGGTCTGACAGTTTGTCCTACTTAGCCACAATAACTACAGGGGGCGTGGCTTAGCGAAGGATCAATTGCCTGCTAGGTTACGTTGCAGGCCTCTTTCACTGCTGCTGACTGCAGCCATATTGGACCAATTTCAAAAAATGTTGTCCCAATTAGTCATGTAGTCACAAAAAAATGGGAAAATAGGGTCCTGGTTGAAAAATTCCAAGTTATCCTTTAAGGTTTTCAGCAGAATACAGAGGCAGGCTCCATGAAATCGACTACTGACTAAGCAAACACCTGTGGTGTTGTCGAATAAAAACTGGCATGATTTAAAGCCCTGAATTATTCCCGCTCTTCTCCAGTTATAATGCCAACAGTAACCTTGGCACAGTCAAAGTCAGTCTCACCTTTTCCAACGGCGGAGAGCAAACACCAGCAGGGTGAGCAGGTGGGCAGCCAGCAGGAGTAAGTGGAAGTACCGATTCAAGAAGAGCCATTCTGGCAGGAAGCGCCAGTTGACCGTCCACTTGAACATAAACTGACGGCCAAGATCAAACGCCCGGCTCAGATAACCAACAGGATTCTCCAGGAGGAAAGGCAGACCCAGCAAAAGCTACGACATCAAGACAGATTCATTTAGAAATGATGCTTGGCAATCCTTAACAACATTACAAAATGCAAAACTGTGCCTGTCTTTATGTTATTGAGGATATTTTACCTGTATTCCTGCACACAAAGAAAGTTTGGGGATTGTCCTGATTAGACCAAACTCAGACACGAGGAGGAAAAGTAGTCCGGGAGCAAAAAGAAGCACATTCATTTTCACAGACACTGCTAAACTGTCAGAAAGAGAGGAAGATTAAGTTGTAATTTCATCTTGTCACGTATGGTCCACATTTGGCAAAAAAATAATTCTAAGATTCACAAAGAAACGTAGATACATATTCCTCTTTGTGAACAGAGAAAGGCACTACATTAAAAGCTGCAGTGTGCTGTTAAGGAGTCCACACTTGCCTATAAAGACCGCAGCCCAGGATCCAGTATTCATCTATGAAGAGGTTGACAGCTGCAAACAGCAGCATCATGGCCACAGGATCATTAAAGAGACGCAGCACGAAGATGGAGTGAATTCGATAAGAAGCACAACACACAAAGAAGAACACATAGGGAGGAACCTGGAAAAAGTAAAAGAAATAAACAAATACAATTATGGCAACAAGGGAAATTACACTATATTTTACTTTATACATAACTTTACTATATTAACTATTAGGAAATGACATACACCACAGCCATATGTACAGTACATTCAAGTTTAAACGTGTCCCAAGAACTACAGAGCAAGAGTTTCACACAAACTCAATGGCTTCACAATAAACAAAATTTAAAAACCTTAGAAACGTTGAAAGTGTTTCAGTGTTTGAAAGATTGAAATATAATTTAAAAAGTTTTAAAGACTTGCATAATATTTCTATTGGCTGAAAAGTCTCTGCAACCATTATTTTGTATTTTAGTATTCCTAAACTCAGCTCTGAAAGAACAGCCTTGCAAATGTACATCTGCAAAAGAGTCAAAAAAAAGATACGCCGTTCCGAAACTCCATCGATCCATCGTCAACTGCTTATCCTGCGTACAGGGTCGCGGGGGGCCGGAGGGGGGCACACCCTGGACAGGTTGCCAATCCATCGCAGGGCCACACATAGACAAACAACGAGTCACACTCACACCTAAGGACAATCAACCTAGTCCGCATGTCTTTGGACGGTGGGAGGAAGCTGGAGCACCCGGAGAGACCCCACAGGGAGAACATTCAAACTCCACACAGAAAGGGCAGCCAGGGTTTGAACCCCAGCCACATCGCTATCCACCGGACCACCGTGCCGCCCTCCGAAACTCCAGTTTCAACGTTTTAAAACTTTCCCCCCCAAAATATGTGAACCAGTTTTCAGATCACCATTAACAAGGTTTAAACCTGGAAAACAAACTAATAAACTGGGAGAACAGTGACAAATTTAATACTCTGAAAATGTTGCTTCTATTTTGATTTTTTTCATCCCATACTTTATGAGCATTAGAAACTGAACACTGCAGTTATATAACGCCACTTGGTAAATAAGGCTTTTGTCACACAGACTGACCTTCTTAGTGCGGTAGTATATCCTGAAGACTAGCAGCAGTGTGATAAGGTAGAAAACAGCAAAGAGGTACTGGCCCAGACGGATATTCACCCCATGGCTGGTGATGTAGTAGAGAGCTGTGAAGAAGTAGACAAAGCCAGCTGGGTACCTGCAACAAGACGGTCCCAGTTTATCCTCCATTCTCGCACTGAAAACTACTTCTAACTATAGGCTGGAGAGACCTATGACCACTAAAATCCTTTGAAACTCACACCAAGGGGCCGGTGTCTCCTTTAAGCTGGGTGTAGTCGTAGGTACCATTGATGACTCCCTCTACTTCATCCATGTAGGCTTTCCAGTCTATCTCAGTGTCTGCAATAAAGAACATAGATCAGTGATCACGAATGATGGGTAATCATGTCATGTCACTGTTGGTGCAGTAATTATTCCTATTATAAACATAATCCATTGTTCTGCTGAATCCCTTTGCCTGTACATTTTACAATCATGACAAATTACCATCGCAACTTCTCTGGAACCAAAGTGTCCTGTAATTAAAAAACAAAAACCCCAAAACACTTCATCTTTTGATATGAAACCTGGAAAAAAAACAACTCTTTACATTTGTGAATCTGTAACTGGCAAATTATTGATAGTTAAAACAATAATTTGCTTTTGTCTGTAAATCTACTTTTCATCCACTAACTGTTTCAGAAATAAAATAAGTAGCCATTTCATAAATGATTAATCATTTTAGTCAGTAATCAAGCAAAAAAAAAGTCACACTTGACTGGCTTCACCTTCATAACCGAATATTTGTTGGTTTCCTTTGTTACATAAATGTAAATTGAATCGCTTTACGATTTGGACTGTTATAAGACAAACCCTGAAGACTTCACCTGGGCTTTGGAAAATGTCACTACTTTCTGTCATTTTATAGAATAAACAATTATTTGACTACTCAAAGAACAATAGAAATATTAATTGCAGCCCTACATTAGACAAGTAGACGTGTCAAAATAAACAATGTCACACTAATGATTAAAATATATGGATAACGTTATCAGTGAGCAATTATTATCATGCCTCCCGAAGTTTACATTGTTGTAAATAAAAATGATGTTTTTAACTGCATAAAGTTTGAGGCTAGCAGTTTCTGAATGTCATTTAACACTAGAGCAGAACAGGCCATTGTATAATGGTCATGCTAGGACAGTAAATTCCCTTTGACAGCTGGTAGTGTAACTTAGCAGGTTTGCTAACGCTAGTTACTTAGCATTCAGATACGTTCAATGTAATGACAAAACACCACAGCATGCTAACTAGCTGCGCAGCTACTTACATGCTACTTTTTGTATGACCCACACATTGATCCCGATCTCCAGCAACCACAAAACTGAAACGACTAGTAACGTGTATTCCGTCTTGAACAGGACCAAATGTTTGTCCTCCCACAGTGTGTGAAGTTTCCCCCACAGTGGGGAGTGGGGACTTGGAGATTTTCTCCGCGCACCTCCTGCCATCTCTGCGGCGTAGAGACATGGAGAGGCCCCAACTGACATGCGCTGTTATACGTCGTCACGTGACGCCAACGTTTGGTTTTCACCACCTACGTCACGTGACATGAACGTCGCTCCACAGTCTATGCGTCGCTCTTGAGGCAAATATGTCAACTTGAGAGATTTTTGTTATCTGACAGGTAAAAAAAAATTAATAATCGCACTTGAGAATTAAGATATATGTATATGCGTGTATACATCCATTATATCGTTAGCAAGGAAAAAACGTTTAGAGGTCACTACTGGTTCTCCTGCCTGCAACGTTAACTTAGCTGGATAGCAGCTAACTTTAGCTAGCCAATATTAAAGAAAATAAATCTCTTTGAATATGTTATGAATATATTATGTGAAAAGTTGCAGGCACACAGCGTAGAAAATGGACTTTCAGCTTACTGTTACCCATTTTGTCTATTAACAGTTACTGTATTATTGACTTTAAGCTGTGACTGAAGCTAGCTAAGTTACAACAAGCTAACTTTAGTTAAAGTTTTATTATGGTAGAGAATAACCGCAGCTAATGTCTCTCGCTCGTCTTCGTGTTTTAACGTTATTTATTTATTTTTTGCGTTTGTTTTCGCTGTTTGATCTGTACGTGAGTGTGTTAACCCTGACGACTTCTATATGCCAAATCCTAGTTTAGGCATTTGAGTTTTCGAAAAAATAAATACCTTTAGTTCTTTGAAAAAACGCAGAAGCTTGTTGATAATATTTCCAGAATCCTTAAATATTCAAGCCATCTGAGTATGGGATATCTGTGGGAGTCCTTGTCAGCCAACAGTAATATTTTCAACACCAAGAAGTAACTTTAAACAGTTGAGTAATTCCTAAATGCAAACTCAGGCAAGTTCCATGCTACCCAAGTGTAAACATTGACATGTTAACCATAGCTTTATTTGTATTATTACTCATAATGTTTACATCTTGTTTACAGCCACTTGCACTGTCTGGTGTCATTGCTCATGTTGTCTTTACAAGGCAGGTATCACGAAGTGAGACTTGATGATACCTGCATGTTCGTTGCATGTTCGTCACATGATTGCTTGCATGTTATTTTACTGACTTAAATTTGGGTTGATGATGACCAACTGAAAGCATTATGAAGTGCAGTCACTTCAGCAGAATTATACAGCACTGCAGTGAGTCATAACCTTTTTTAAACACACGGCAACATGCATGTTTTCATCATAAATATAAGGGGAGGCATGTAATCCAACATTTATGGCAGGGAATCAACATAGTGCAGGAGGCTGTGTCACAATATGTGATAGTTATTGTATTATATATTCCACACTTAACTCAGATCAATCAATACTTCATGCCACACAAACTGTAAAAGTATCAAAAAGTCCCAGTAAAGTCAGGATGAGTGTTGTACCTGTGGGTTTATAGTAAAACAAGAGTTTGATTTATTGACCTACTTACATATTGTTTGTGTGTGCAGGTGATAGGAGACCCAGAGGGAATGGATGGATATTCTGTGACGATTACAGAGGCAGTGTGTCTTGGGGCCAGCCTTGCCCTCTCAGGCATCTGCTACTATCTGTATAAGAAGAGCCGGACGACACTTGATAAACTTGATGTTAGTTGTATATCATGTGTACTGAACATAATTTCACATAACTATATATTGTCATATTTTTAACATTTGTATTGTCTGTTTTCATGCTGTCTAAGCCATAGAAGGGAATGGGATTAGTTGTGAAACCATGTAAACAATCTTTGGCTTTCACATACTGCTTGAAATCCTCTTTAGAGTAGATCAACAACAATCTATTAATGTCCCTGAAATGTGTTAGTGGAAGGCAATCTTCTAGGCAGGTTGATATCAACCCATTAGGCTTGATAGAGTATTTAAAACTAAAAGTATTTTTTATAGAAAAAATTCCAAAGAAAAAGGTATCAACTAGGGAAAAGTGAAAAATAATCAGCTGTGTGGCAGAAACATATTTTTTCTTTTTCCCATCTTGCAAACCCTTTGGAGGTCCAAACCTCCAGGTTTGGAAGGAGACAATAGGTGACAGTTTTGCTGTGCACTGTGCAATTTTGTAAAACCCAAAGTCTGTCTACTACAATATGTATACTCCATACAAACAGTGTGTCTGTGTCTTGTGTTTTCAGGACGCTCCACACTTCACCATAGATGGAAAACTTAAAGACGTTTTGAAAGTTACTCAAGGAGCATGTCTACAGTATGCTGTCATCGAAGGTAATCAGGGTCTCACTGTTTCTGATTCAGACAAGAGCTGATACTGATATGGTATCATATCATGGTATGGGATAACTATCCTAGCCTCTCATTCTGTTGTGTGTGTATATACACTCTTGAACAAAATCTTAAGACCGGGGGAAACATTGCAAGTACTCGCATTTCGCGCTGGTGGATCATAACTGGGTTGTAAGTACTGCTTCAGAATGCCAAAAGAACAACCAGGAGCAAGAGACAAAAAATAGAGAGTAGGCAATTTATTGAAAACTGCATTTAAACTCAAACAGGCTGTTCATCAGCTGATCAAAAGTTTAAGACCATAGGCATAAAAAGGTAAAATCTGCACAAAAATATGGCTTTCGTGTCATTGATCTTCAGGCAGTCACACTGTCATGATCTCCTGATGGCAAAGGCAAAAAGGCTTTCTCTCGTTGAACGTGGCAGGATTGTTGAGCTGCACAATTCTCGCAACGCGCCATCGCTGCCAAGGTTGGACGCAGTAAGACAGTCGATCCTCGACCCAAAGTAAGGCACTTACTGATGCTGACTGTAGCCCAATAACCATAAGACGTCATCTGCGAGAAAAGGGCTTCAAGTTTTCAAAGGCCTCGTCTCCTCCCACGCCACAAACTTGCCCATTTGGAATTTGCAGGGGAGCACCAAACATGGGACATTGAAAGGTGGAAGAAAGTTTTATTCTCTGACGAGAAAAAATTTAACCTGGACGGTTCTGATGGCTTCCAGCGTTACTGGCATGACAAGGAGATCCCTCCGGAGATGTTTTCTACGTGGCACAGTGGAGGAGGCTCCATCATGATTTGGGGTGCTTTTTCCTTCAATGGGAAAATGGAGCTTCAGGTTGTCCAGGGGCGTCAAACGGCAACTGGCTATGTGGACATGTTGCAGCGGGCATCCCTCTTGACTGAGGGTCTGTGCGGTAATGACTGGGTCTTTCAACAGGACAACGCTACAATTCACAACGCCCGCCTGACGAAGGACTTCTTTCAGGAGAATAACGTTGCTCTTTTGGACCAGCCTGCGTGTTCTCCTGATCTAGATCCCATTAAGAACATTTGGGGATGGGTGGCAAGGGAAGTTTACAAAAACGGACGTCAGTTCCAGACCGTGGATGCCTTTCGTGAAGCCATCTTCACCACATGGAGCAACGTTCCCAGCAGCCTCCTGGGAACAGTCGCATCAAGCATGCCGAAACGAGTGTTTGAAGTGATCAACAAGAACGGTGGGGCTACTCACTACTGAGTCCTTTTTTGACACTTTTAGTTCTGTTGTAGGTTTATTTTTGGGCTATGGTCTTAAACTTTTGATCAGCTGATGAACAGCCTGTTTGAGTTTAAATGCAGTTTTCAATAAATTGCCTACTCTCTTTTTGTCTCTTGCTCCTGTTTCTTCTTTTGACATTGTGAAGCAGTACTTACAACCCGGTTATGATCCACCAGCGCGAAATGCGAGTACTTGCAATGTTTCCCCCGGTCTTAAGATTTTGTTCAAGAGTGTATATATTGTAGGTGCTGTGCAACCAGTGGGCGAGCCTCTGACGAGTCACTTCCAGAAAGAAATTGTTGGTGTGTTGCAGAAATTCATGTTGACAGAACACCGGCTCGTGTGGAACGGCCTGACACGTACTTGGTGAGAATTCTATCAAGACAATAATACAGTGCAGCATCATGATACACATGATTTTTTTCCTTCTTCGCCTTTAGTAGATAGTGGAAAGTTTAGAGGCAGACAGGAAACAGGGGGAGAGAGGGAAGGTTGTGACATGCAGCAAAAATTTCTGGTTGGAATTGAAACGGTGACATTACACTTATGTGGTATGGGCCTTAAATAGTATGTCCACACTAGTTTTAGGAAGGAGGAAAAACATAGCTGCACTGGCCTCTATGGGTTGAAATGTGTCAGTTCTTTGAATCCAGCTGTATAGAGTAGAACTTCAGTGTTAAGCCTAGTTCACACTACACGATTTTTAGCCCGATTTGCCGCTCAGTGAGCTTGGCGACCGTCAAGCTGTGATTGGGGGTAAATCAGCGGGCGCCAGCCGTTGTGTGAATTACACAACTACGCATAAACGGATATTGACATGAACGCCATTTACAAGTCAGAAGTCAGTGGTTACTGCCACACAACATGACTCACTGTGGATCCTTCCTGACATTTAAACACCTTTAAATTCCACAACCCAGTTTGTAATACAGGCTTTCTGTTAGCTCAGTCTGAGATTGTTCAATGTGATGTCATTTAATTGTCTCAGACTTACTATATATATATTTATGTATACATGGCAACACCAGAGTTTTAGTGCAGATGATATTTTGTCTTTATCATCATATGTGTTGACCTGTTGCCCCTTCCACTACCTGTTGCAGGACGGACAGTGAACGAGTTTTGCATCAAAGAGTGAATGCAGTGCCCTTTGTGTTAGTGGGATCGAATGAGAACACGGTCAAAGTCCTGTGCCCTCTGCAGGCCTCCGGAGTGCACATGGAGATCACCCACGAGAAGTTCCACCAGGTCAATTACGGCCTGGGTGACATCGTAGGACAATACCTCAGTGGAGAGAAGCTTAAAGGGCAACTGGAGACTGAGGAAATGCTCAAAGTCAGTTGTTAGATCAGATGTTGTTAACTTCTATAAGTCATATTCATTTAACAAAGCATACATACTTTTTTGTTAACCACAAGGGCAAATATTAACAAGAACTGATCTTAATGATACATTTCACAAATATTCCCCTCTTTTTCCAGGTGGGCACAACTCTTACAGGTGTAGGCGAATTGATACTGGACACAGACGGCACCCTGAATCTTCGACCCCCTTCTAATGATTCACAGTACTTTTTGAGCATTGCGGACTTTGACACCCTACGAAGAGAGCAAGAGAGCACGGCTGTTTTGTGGAAGGCGCTGGCCATTGCCTCTGTTTTGGCAGGGGCAGGGGTCCTCCTCTGGATCGGTCGGCGCTACTACTACCAACTAAAAGTTCGGTGGGCGCGGGAGCAGGAGAGGAGGGAATTTGAGAGACTGCAGGCCGAAGCCCCAAGAGCGCGTACTCCAGCAACGGGCCCAGAGGCCTCTCAAGACGGGGTAGAGGAACACATAGAGAATGCCTGTGTGATTTGCCTCTTTCGGCCACGTGACTGTATTCTGTTGGACTGTGGGCATGTGTGCTGCTGCCACAGCTGCTACCAGGCCCTTCTGCACCCCCGATGTCCCATATGTCGACAGACCATCAGCAGAGTGGTGCCTCTCTACCATGTCTGAGGCACCCAAGTGACTATATGATCTCAGTGGAACGCCACCACCATACAAACTGTATCAGCTTTACACATCAAAAGGTCTAAACTGCTGCACTTACACCTTTAAAAACAGTCAAAGAACATACTGTATGTATTGAGAAAACATGAATTACAGCTCACTGTAGAGTTTTATTGAGGTACTTGTATCTGTAATTGCATTTGGAAAATGCATTAATTGGAAGAAAGGGTGTACATTTATTCAACAGATATTTATTTTCCTATAAGTTTGTTCTGTGCCTTATTTTGGTAATTTATATCTGCTGCTGTCTGAGAGTGATTGTAATATATGTATCTGAATAACATAAATTGGGTCATACGGAGCTACGTTTGTGTTTCAACTACTTTCAGTTAAACAGTCGAGTCACTGGAAGTTACTTAAGTGCCGAGATGAAGCATAAGTGTTAAGGTGTAATTAATACACTACAATCAAGTGGAAGTGTGTTAAATGTTGGTTTGTTAAAAGAAAATCGAATAAAGCATCACTCTTTGAACCATTTGTGTAGTGTATATGTACTGTCAGTGTCACCATCGCTCACCCACTGATTAAAATAGTTTTAGCAATGGAGCGCTAATGAAACTTTAAGTCTGTATATACAGAGCTTATATTATTCAACACACACACCAAGAACAGCTGTTAACATGAAATGGCTGCTGCTCCACTTAAATATTAGGAAGGAGTTCATGTCTGAATAGATACACGTGTTTCTCGGGACTCTCAAGATGATATCAATCCATAATGGGTTGTTTTTTATTTTATCCATATGCACAAACGCTTGTTAGTAGCACCTGGTGTCTGAAAAGATGGGTGTAGTGAGTCATCAAGCGTATTATTTCTGTCATCTCTAGAAGATGTGGGGAAGGGCGGATAGATGAAAAAAACAAATAGGCATGTGTTTGGGGAGGGGGTGGTGCAAGGTGAAGAGTGGGGCATTGGGCCTGAGTAGGTAGGTGAAAAAAGGAACAGGTGGGAGACAGGATCCATAAATGTTCCCCAGCGGTCATAAGGGCTCACTTTGACAAATTCTTCATGAGCTCTCTCAGCAGAACAGCAGCTGTGGCTCTCTGCAAACAGACTATTACTGTGGCGTTTGCAAACCTCTGAAGGCATTGGATGGGGGTGGCATTTGATTTGTTCATACCAGTTTAACTGAATAACAGAGAAAACAAAGACATTACAGCACAAGAGTTTGGAATAATCTCAAATGGGCATTCAGAGAGAGTGTATGCTTTGAAAATGTAAGCACAGTTCATACAGAGATCCAAGCTGATTTTCCCTCTGTCCTCACAGTCTTTGGTCATTGTCACAATTACTTAAGGCTTAACTTAGGTCCATTTCTGTATACGATATAATATTCTACCACTAGGTGTCCATCTTTTTTCACTTGAGGTAGTGAGATTCACTGTACATGCTGACAGTGAGGGAAGACACTGACTCCAGTGGATGATTTCCAAGTCACATGCAATTAATGTACGCTGTGATAGCCTGTCAAATCCCTTCCGATAGCTGACAAACAATTTAGATGATATGATTATTCTCTAATTGGTGATGCTTCATGGGTTTAGACCCTGATCTGTGATGATGAGGGTGCAGGCGGTGGTGGTGAAGTTAGTTAAGACTTCATTAGGGGTTCCATTTTTATAATATTTAATTATAATGACTTTTAGTTTGACTAAACTAACCTTATTAAGTTTTATAGGGATGGGAATGTGGTCTGTTCCACCACAGACCTTTGGTCCAGTCTGAAATGTTTCAGCTATTCGATGGATTACCATGTAATGCAGTACAGATATACATGGTCCACAGAGGATGAAACTTACTGACCTTGCTGATCCCCTGACTTTCAAATAGCGCCATCATCAGGTCCAGAATTAAATGTCCTATACTTTGCTTCATGACCAAATAGCTGCAAAACTAACTAACTTTTCCATCAACTTCAGCTATAGTTTGAGTTTAGTGCTGCTAATCAGCAAACATTAGCATGCTAATCCAGTGAGGTAAGATGGTGAACATGGTAACCATAGCTGTTGAACACGAACATGTCAGTGTACCAATGTTTAGCTTAAAGCATTGATCAGCTTATAAGTACAGCCTCACAGATCTGCTAGCATGGCTGTAGACCCTTATTCTTGGTTAAAAGGATGTAGTTGGATGGAGCAGTAGTATCATAATTTCACTAAAAGTAAAATACAAATTGCACCAAATGTACAAATGTGGTATTATCCTGTTTTGGTGTGCATTTATTTATTTGTTTAGTAAATTGCAATGGATCTCTTTTGTGTGTTGAAAAAGTGATGAAAATGGCATAGCTCCAGATCTGCAGGAAGGGTTTTGATAAATCTTTGAAATCCTGACACACCATGACCATTATGTGCTTCAGTGCTTGTGTTCCTGACAGGGAGCGGTGGGGTGGAGGAGGGGTCTTTTTTAACTTCGGCATTGGCAAACACTGAAGGGACAGCAGCAGGAAAGGTAGAGATGCGGTATCTCAGTAGAGAGAGCCATCACAGCGTGCTACAGTCCCTGATGCCAATTACCGCTGTCACCCATCTGCTTTGGGCATGCAGTGAGACGTGGGATAAGTGACCTACTTTGTAACAGTATGACTGCAGTGCTTCACTTCATCAACAAACCAAGCGCTCCCTCCTTGAGAAATGGGAGACAGGGATGTTATCATAAAGATAAATACACACTGGTCAGATATAAAGATTTTTCAGTTTGAGTGCACTGCACACATTCACCCAACCCAGGGACCTGAAAACAAAAATACTGCTCCAGTGGAGGAAGGTGAAACCATCCAAATTGTACCACATTCTATCTCTATCAAATTATTTTTTACTATCCTACACTCATTAGAAACCAAAAGACAAATGGACACAGATCCCCAAATCTTTTTAAAAACAAAAACATATTTCCTCACTTATGTAGTTTAAATGGTAATTACTAACTATAACAAATGTAATACAGTAAAAGTACAATATTTCCATCCAAAATGCAGTGGAATAGAGGCATAAAGTAGGATATGATGACAAAAACACCTCTACATTGTACTTAAGTACAGTTTTAATTGCCACCCTTTATTATTTGTTATATCACTCCTGTCTTCCACATACAACAACTAAAGAAATATAGAAACATGAGTCTTAGAACAGAACTTAGTGTCAGGTTTTGCTTTTTAAAATCAGCCACAAACGTGGTACTGAACAACATGAAACATTCACCTTTGATCGAGTTGCGGGAGGTGGAGTGTACAGCTGCCTCGGTGTAGCATCAGCGTGCTGCAGACTGCAGCTGTGAGAATTTCTATCTCAGCTGTGTGCTCACTGATCCAAGGGCAGGAGCTCTGCCAATGTTCTCACAATCTATTGGAGGATGTTTATGCAGTAAAACAAACAGCATTAATCTTCATTATGAGAATACACTGTGCTTTTATTTTGTCCTTGACTGCAGATGGTGTGTGTCTCTACACTTCTCGGTTACATTTTTAGTTTTCCGGAAATATATACCTGCAAATCCTAGGAGCTGATACTCAGGGAATTGATCCTGGCTCTTAGCTCTACACTTGTTATTGAGTTTTTTTACTCAGCTACTGTTCCTCAAGGAAGAACATAGTGTGTCTACAATGTGTGTGTGTGTGTGCGTAAGTTCAGCAGTGCTTGGTGTGCTCGAGGGCAGAGATGGGGAGGGGGCAAGTGACTCAGCACGGTGATTCATTTGTAATTGGAGGCAGTGCTTTAAGAGCACACACACACACACACACACACACACACACACACTTCTTAAGGGTGGGTGCCCTTGTCAGAGATAAATGGCTGATTGAGTGAGCCTGATCATTAAGAACTGCTGCCTGCTGTAGAGGCAGCAATGAAGAAAGAGAGGGAAGGGCACAGTGGAGGAGAAATCACAGCGTGTACGGACTGAGAAAGATCAATTGAACTAAACAGAGATGGACCAAATGAAGGAGACACTGCACTCCGGCTTAACATTATGAACGAGGCAGTGCATTATTAGGGCAAAGGGGTAAGAAAGAAAAGTGTCCAGCTGTTCCAACACGTGCATGTTTCACCCCTAAATAGTGAACATGAAGCAGCACCTGGTGCCATGTGGGGCACCAGGTCAGATTTTCCCCAGCAGCCTCCAACTATGTCGCCGACTGATGACATCATGTGGTGTCCCTGCATGAATCAACTGCTCTACGTGTTGACAGCTGCAGGCTGCCGTTTATGGGCAAGAGGAGCCTTGTGAGTCATCCCTGGGGAATTCAGATAGTGGCATGTTTATGATCTCTGATGCATTATATAGCCTTAAACACGGTGTGTGGGTCCATGTTAGAGAAAAAACACATTCGGATAAAGATGTCTATGTTGAGCTGTAACCCATCAACTAGCAACTTCCTATTGCTATGTCCTATTTTGCCATGTTTGGACATAGATGTTGGCTGGCTGTTTTGTTAGTTATCTGCTGGTTAACAGAAATGCTCAGTAATGTGTTTTACACAGGATTATATGGGCCATGTATCTATGTTAAGTCAGTCAGCAGGAGCTCGCTTCGCTTCGACTCTACAGCCTCCCCACGTCTTATCCCCGCAGGAAATCTAAGAACCTTTCCAACAGCACTGATCTGAATTCTGTCAGCTGGTCACTTTCACCCGGTCGGCTATGCGGACTGGCTGCTAAAAGAGAGGGACACTGCTTCAATGGAAAGGTTGCTACATGTTTATAGACTGGACAGCTGGCCCGAGTTGTTAAAACAGGTTTGGTCTAATAATAGGCCTTCTGTCAGTTGATTGTTTGAGCTTTTATGAGACACCATATGCTGTGAGGACAGAATGCTGTAACACAGGCTGCAAAAAGAAGGCAGGGAAGAATGACGTAATTTCAAATGCAGCTAATGTATAAATGATACAGGCTCTGTCCATGGTGCTGAAATCAGTCATTCAGATTACTTTCTGCTGACATGCAACCTGGATCATACTGTATGTTTCTGTGGAAAGTTTTTAATGTTTATATCATTATGTAACATCTAATCGCTAATGTTTGTCATGCTCCTTACTGTAGATGTGCATAACCATATATCCATCATCATATTTGAGAGTTTCTGGTTTTTTTTGGTTACTTCTCTCATCCATACAATTATGCATTCATTTTTGTACTATCTTTTGCTGCTGTAACACTTTAAAGGGGAAGTAATTAGTAATGCACTTTCATAGAGATGGTGATATCCTGAGTTTAGTCTGTGGGTCTAGCTCCAAAAACCCCTGATCCTACATTTCCCATAATGCAACCAACTGCATTTTTTAAACCCTTTCTGCCTGATAAAGGTTAAAATGTTTCAAACTCTGTACTCTGATCTGTTTACCTAAGTACAGAAGCATCAAAAATACCTTTACCAACGTGTTTCAAAATTATTATTGTATAGGCGACAGTATATTATTAGATTATTATAACTGATCTGGTGGAGCCAATTTTAACTTCTTTATATACTGTCCACAGTTTAATCTGTAACAACATGCAATATTTTCTAAGATCAACATGATTTGTATGTAAAATCTTCATCTGTAGCGAAACTAGTAACTAAATGTTACTAAATGTTTCTGTAAATAATAAATATAGTGACAAAAAATATAAACACTCAAGTTTAAGCAGCCTACCTGAAAATTGTACTGAGTTAATGTGGGCCTACCTCTACCTAATCCTATAATTATACTATATAATGGGACCATTATTGGCCTAGAACAGGAAATATAATACTACGGTATTAATTTTACCAGTCAGACAATACGTTTCTATATAATAGTGAATTTTCCTCAGATAAAGAAAAGCCTTCGTCTCCGAGCCCCGAGAACTGCTTCACTTGTGCAATTTCTTCTCTCAACCGTTGGTGTCACTCTTGCTCCTCTACCACTCGGAGTGCCCTACCACACACACACACGCGCGCGCGCGCGCGCGCGGCTTCAAACCCGGATGGATGACTTCACCGTTCTGCTTGGGTTTCCTTTATGGTCCCGGGATCTCCCACTCCCTCACCAGACATCAGCCAGCAACACAGGCGAACACAACTCTCTCCCTCATACACGCCGTCTCTCCCTGCAGCTGCAACACACTCAGAGACCACAGAGAGACCACAACAACACTTGGACCTGGAGAGGCTGCCCCCTGATCCACGACAGAAAGGACCCATCAACCGCTGCAGCTTGCACACACAAATAAAGGGATCTACGGTTGTACTAAGCGTACAGCCACTGAGGAAGACTTTTACCTACTTTTTATCTGCGTTGGTGATCCTTCTCCATCGTGCCACAATGTCCGAGGTGCTGCCATACAACGAGGGGAAAATGAGCGGCTATGGGGCGGACAGCGAGGTCAGTCAGATGTCCTTTAGCTGCGGACTGCAGGACACAAGCGCCTTTTTCGCCGCGTCGCAGGCGAAAAGACCCCCAAAGCTTGGTCAGATCGGCAGAGCCAAGCGAGGTAAATGATGTTCAAATAAAGAATTTACTCTTAGACATGTTGTCACTATAACTGATGGTCAGAATGATTTATGTGGTGGAAAATGAGCAAAATATATGAATAGGCTTTTTTGCAGTCATGCAATTTAAAGACGTAGCCTACAGGGAGTTTGTTGTTATTCATACAATCTCTTTTAATTCTTGCTGTTCTATGCAGGCTATTCTATACAATGCTGTTTTGTTTTTTTATTCACCATAGGACCAACACGTGTTTATTGCACGATTCTGTGGTTGTCGACGACATTCAAATTGTTTACATATATGCACGAGAAATTACCTTCATGCAAGGACACACCCCACGCTGCAGCCATCAAACAATAGAGTTAAATTGTAAAGGATAAAAGCCGGGCTCGTGGCCGTTACCGGGGATGAATTGTTTTCACCAAATGCGCGTGCTCGAGGTCGGGGATTTGCAATAGTGCTTTAATTTATTTATTCACATTTTCTCTCACTTACTTTGGTTAGTGGGAGTTAGCGACACATTCATGTAGGCTACTATAGGCCATATAAGAACCCATAATGGAGAAAGATCCTGACCTGTAATAAAACACACTGACCTCACTATTGACGGATATTATAGAAAATCAGGTATCTTAGCTGTGTCAGTAACCCCCAACTCCAAACCACTCCCCCCCCACCCTTTTTCTCTCCACAGTGGTCATCGAGGACGACCGAATAGACGAGGTCCTGAAGGGGATGACAGACAAGTCTTCACCTGGCGTTTAAGCATGAGCGATGCCTTGCAGACTTTTTAATTTTGATCACCGATTTGAAGCACTTGTCGGCTGTGCATGTTCGAGGACTGCAGGAGAAAACGACGGTACGAAGCAAGGATGGGATGATGAGAGGAAAACCAAAAAGGCAAAAGGAGGGAAGAATTGGAGAAGGCTAAGGAGAAGAGAAATGGGGAGGAAAGAGATGAAGAGAGAGAGAGAGAGACTCTGGAAAAGACCAAGATTTATCATGGGATTGCTGGCAATTCTCCAAACGAATCCCGATTTTAACTACTGCTGCGCAGCAAGATGTTGAGATGGCGGACACTGCTCTGTATCCCAACCTCTGCTGACTTTAATGGTGGATGAACTTGTCATTACTTCACGGCCATCTCTTTTTCCTTTCCAAAAGCGCTGTAAGCAACAAAATACTGCAACTGGAGGCTGAAGCTAAATCCCAGCCCTATTTCAATAAGTTGTACAGTAGGTAGGCTATGCTCTCAACCCCCCCACACACACCTTTAGGCTTTGCTTTGTTGATCCAGTCAGCGACGGTGCATTCAAGGGAGCTGTCCTTTCAGCACTGGTCCAATGCATTCCTGTTGCTGCTAAGATTTTTAAACACAGACCAACCAAACTCTCGAATCTATTAAATAGAGGAGATCCATTGTATGTAAAAACATATATCCGAGGATGGTGCAATGTGAATATTTCTGTAGTAGAAACCCATTTGTTTTTTGGCCCTTAAAGAGCATAAGGCCACAGTTTAAAACTGAACCACAGGCTACATTCTTCTTCTTCTTCTTGCATTACCCATCAGTGGTTAAAGGTGCAGGTTGGCACCTTCGTGTAGCTGATTTACACCGGCACATATCTCTTTTTCCCCTCTCTCTTTTTTTTTAAATTTAGCATTCTCAAATGCTCAGATATCTACAGAGGCCAGCAGGGACGTATACTAAATGTTTAAAATAATAGTCATGAAATTGATGGGAAAAAATTATTTGGTTCTTTTAATTCAGCAATTATTCGTGTTTCGTCTTCTCTATACATTTTGAAGTTTTTCTCCATCTATTTGCATGAACTGTCACTCCGGTGCCAACACAGGTGCCACTACTCTTACCCTGGCACGCTTCTTTTTAACAAAAGTCATATTTGTATTTTTATATCTAAATATTTGTTATTTAAATGATATGCTAGTCTATCGTCTTACAATTCATCAACAAAAATATTTCTACTTCAGAGAGGATATACAGGATGAGACTAGGCTTCATAAGAGGCGATTCTAAGATTCTGGTGGACTGGTCTCCTTCTATATCAGAGGTCAGACGTTTTTTAAAGACTAACTGAATGTGTCTGGGGTTTTTGCACACATCAATGTTAAACTATTATTAAGAAATCGTATACTGTGACTTGAGCTTCGTTGATGAATTTGTTAGAAAATGGCAGTTTTAGAGTATATTGCACTGTTTACGAGTATCCTCAAATAACACGTTGTTATTTGACCGATTTTGGACATTACAGTTTTTTGTTTTTTAATTTTGTTTATTTTGTACCATTATTTTAAAGAAACTGGATATGGTTTGTTGTGCATGAAACCTTAGTATTTTCAATAATGAAACATCGTTTTATGAAGCAAAAAATCAACAAAAATGTCATGACATTCTAAGAATGAGTCATTGTATATTATGATGCCATTTTCACTGTATTTGGTGAATTAATAAATGGTGAAAGAAAATGTAAATGTGAATCTCTGGTATGGCTTTTGTCCCAAGACATTTTTACTAATAGTTCAATGGAAGATGACAACCATCAGAGTAGCCTGGCCTTGTTCTCTGAATGAAAGTCACGAGAAAAAAAAAAACAACTGCACAGAGCAGAGTGACAAAAAATAAACTTAAGATCCTTTTAAAAAACAGAACATACACGTAGTTGCAGCATTTGAAAGTCATCTCATTTCATCGTAGCCCTTGGAATCAGTAGCCATTACCTCCGTGACAGTAAATACTGATCCTTAATTAAAGAGCAGGAAAGGAACAGTGATCTATCTGCGAAGCTGTTAAACAGCTCTGTGTTGGCCGACACTAGTGAATCCATTAAACCACAGACCCTGGGGGGAGCCACGGCTGGCCACATGATCATTTATCAAAGTCTACATGTACAGTGTCCTCATACAGTAGCTCTAACACGAACTCTGGCCTATAAACAATCGCTTTGGTTGGTGCTAACTTTCATGCACCAAGAAAAACGTCCATCACCTGTATATTTTACAAAAAACCTATATATCTCAAAAATCATCATGTTCTGTGGTTTATATGTCCAACATACCCACGCAGCCCTATAAGATGGCCTCAAGCACCCCTTCATTGTTCCCATTAGATTGCTGGGATGGTCTTCAAAGACCTGTTTAACAGACAGAAGAGAGAGCACTGTGGTTTTGGTGAATCTGTTTCTGAAACATGTAAATCCACAGATGACATTATTATCCTGTGAGCTTTGTTAAAGCTTGGTGTCTTTTTTTTCTTTTCTTCAGTAATCAGCCAGGTTTGCCTTCAAACATCTGGAGTGGCGGAAACTGGATGTTTATCCATTACTTTTAGCATTTTGTTGCTTTTTGCTAATTAGTTTAAACAACAATCGGAAAAGGTGTTACAACTGATTCAGGTCAGTGGAAAACCTAACCATGCAGTCAAACTAACATCCCTGACGTTAGCAGGTCAGGTGACAATAAATATACTAAAGATCAGCATCACAGGCATTTGTAATCCTATTTGTGTGCTTATTTGTCCTGCTAAGTATAATTATGTGTATGAACTGTATATATTGTTATCAAATCATCAGTTTTCTTTTTCATATTAGCTGAGCGTGAGTTGAAACTGTCAGGTGGAAGAAAACTTGACGAATACTGTATAAGTACATATCACCTCTCTTCCACCTGAGGTACACAAACCCGCGCAGCAGTGATAACAATAAAAATGTATTTCCTTGTAATCACACAAGAGAATTTTCCGGTAAATCGTGTCTTGTTTGTTTACCGTTTTGAAAAACATCCACAGTATCAGTAACACATCTATAAAAAGCTACATGTCAACAATACATGAACACCGGTCCTTATATTACTCTGAATTGCACTTCAATCTAATAACAGAACATCAACAAAGTGTCATCAGTGTAACCAACCACATTCCCATCAGTGAGATTATTGACTGTCCTGATAACATCAGCAGAGCACTGAACAAACACATAGCGCTATCGATCATGTTGTTATTGTGGCTGTCGCTTGCGTGTGTGTGTGTGCGGTCATGGGAACACACATTTCACAGTAATGGGACGCCCTGCAAGGCCGGAACTGGACTGACATATTTGGGCAGATATTGAATTGTGTTAGCGTTGCTCCATGCCTCTCTCACTGTCATGAGTGCTACTGTGGACATGTTATTTATTTTTTACAGTAATTCATTTAAGTTTGCAGTAGTATTGCTCTCACTCTCTCTCATGTGTTCTAAGTTCTTGTAAACTTATTTGTAATTTCATAATTTTGCATTCTTTTCAGGCTCAAAAATCCTACAGAATACTTGAGACAATGGCTTAAGGGAAAATAGTGGTGTTATTTAATCTTTGAATTACTATCAACAAATGTCCCACAGTGATCAAAACCAGCAAAAGGACTTATCCTACAAACTGTGCCTGTGTGCCTGTGTGCCATTAAACACATTATCAGTCAACAAATTTCATTTGGTGACATATTGCTTTATTAGAGTAGTACATTCTGAAAATGTTAGCTTATCACAGATATATCGTTGTCACGATCGTGGTGTGGAGGCAGGTTGGAGAACCCAAACGCAGGACACAGAGCGGAGCAGGTATGGTATAACGAAGGGTTTTAATAAACAAACAAAAGCGAGCACACTTACAGGTGAGTGGCTGAATAACAGAAATCCAAAAGTACCGGGAGACGAGACAAGACGAGACAAGCAAGGCTGGTTACAGGCAGAGAGTACACACACGACAGACTGGGGGGTAACATGAACAATGACCGGACAAGGACAAGACAGAAACACCAGGTATATATACACAGGGACTAACGAGCAGGGCGGGAGCAACACAGGTGACAGACATGAGACTAACGAGGCAGAGAGAGAGAGAGCAGAGGAAAACAGAGAGACTAGACATGACAAGCAGACTATATAACAGATACTGGACACTAGACAGGACAGAACCCAAAACTCAACATACCAAGGCAGATACCAAACTCAAAAGTAAACACAAAGGATGGCCAACCGGCAGAGCGTGACAGTACCCCCCCACCGACGAGCGTCTCCAGACGG